>NC_044911.1:59761553-60061553 GCF_001633185.2 Quercus lobata
TTCCTTTGCTTTTTTTTTTTTTTTTTTTTTTAGATTTACATAAACAATTTGGGGTTGTATAAGTTTTTTTTTTTAACATTGCTCTGCTCTTTGCTTTCTCTTTTGTGTTTCAAAACTGCTTCTTATTTCTTAGTATGTGAATCTGCCTTTTTTCTTTGGTATATTGCCTTTTCTTTCCTATGGCTCTTTTCTTTCCTGAGTCCTGGACCATGGTTTCCACAGGCTTCACTGTAAATTCTGGTCCAGGTACCCGGTAATCTATTATGCAAGTACTGAACTGGGTACACTGGTATCCTTTCCTATGTATATATTTTTTTTGAGATACGGTCCCAGTTCATGAACTTTGACAGGTTCCCCTTTTGCCAAGTGCTAGGCTAGGTATCCTAGATATTTTACTTTTATTCTGTGATCCTAGACCTATGCACTTGGGACTGTTTGTGGGATATCTGAAATTATTTGTGAGGTAGATCCTGGGCCATATGTAAAAGGGTATTACATACTCTCCCCTTTTTTTTTGACTCAGGTATCCTTCCTTAAATTTATCCAAATTTGGTCTTTGCAGTATTTGAAGAAAAACTTAAATGTTGAAGAAACAGGAATTTCATTAAAACATGGTCATTTTTAAGGAACAAAGAAAAAGTCTTTTGGTGCAGTATTGACCACAAAGTGTCAATCTATCACATGTTCCTGAACAAAATTATCTTAGACCAGAATTCATGATAAAGGCTGAAAAATAAAAAGACAAAATAAAAGAACTTAGCCGATAGTGAAGCAGGTGAAAGGACCCTGAGGTACCGGGATCCCCTTGTCCTTATGCATAGTATTGCTTCAGCCATTTCCCGTTTGTGGGCTCTGTCAGGACTGTTCTATCTTCTTTGGCAAGGTAATAATACCCACTTTCATGAGCTTCATTGATGATGTAGGGTCCTTCCCATTTTGGGGTGAACTTGGAAGGCCCTGGCAGGTTCCTCCTCACGTGCTCCGCCATCCTTAGCACTAATTGCCCTTTAATGAACACTCTTGGGCGTACTGCTTATGCATATGCTCTGGTCATTTTTTGTTGGTATCTTTGGCTCCTTTTCTTGGCCAGCTCTCTTTCTTTTTCTACTCCTTCCAGATCTGCTAGCCTCTTTTCATTGCTTGTGTCCTCACTTTCTCCTTGATTTTCCTCCAAAACTACCCTTGGTGTAGGAATGACTAACTCCACAGGGCTGATGGCTTCTGTTCCATAAACCAGGGAGAATGGGGAGAATCCTGTGGCTGTCTTTATAGAGCTTCTGCATGCCCAAAGCACATCTGCCAGATGGTCACTCCATTTTCCTCCATACTCATGCTTCATTTTCTTAAGGGTTTTTAATATTACCCTATTAGTAGCTTCAGTTTGGCCATTTCCTTGTGGGTAGTATGGTGTAGATCTTCCATGCTTGATGTGGTATGCTTCAGTTAATCCCTTCATATCTTTGTTTATGAATGGGGTTCCATTGTCGCTGATCAATCTTCTGGGGATCCCGAACCTTGTAATGATGTGGTCTCGAATGAAATTTGCTACAGCTGCTCCAGTAGCTTTTTTCAAAGGGATGGCCTCTACCCATTTTGTAAAGTACTCCGTGGCTACCAGGATCCATATATAACCATTGGATGGAGGATTTATGGGCCCTATGAGATCGAGCCCCCAAGTATGAAAAGGCCATGGCGTCGTCATATCCTGTAGGACATTTGGGTGAGTGTGAATTGCATCTCCTAGGACTTGGCAAGCATGACATGTTTTGACCAGCTCCTTAGAGTCTCTTTTCATCGTTGGCCAGTAATATCCCAACAACAATAACTGCTTGTACAGCCTTCTCTTCCCTGGGTGACTTCCACAATCTCCAGTGTGCACCTCTCTGACTACTTCTCTAGCTTCCTTTGGTCCTAGGCACCTGAGGGGATCTCCATGGTATCCCTTTTTGAATAAAATGTTGTTCTGCAAGAAATACCTGCATGCTAGTTTTTTGAGCTTGTGGGCCAGTTCCCTGTCGATTGGCAGGATCCCCTGAGCCAGGTATCCTATGAAAAGAACTCGCCAATCTTCTGCAATAAACACCGTGTAGCTTTCTTCTTTGTTAATTGCCAAACGACATTCCTGGCATTTCCCCTGTATGATTGCTGCTTCCTTGTCCATATCTGGTCAGTAATACCCCATGCGTTGCATCCTTCTGTATAGGCTGACCTTTTCTGCAACTCCACATGCTTGGGCGTGTAATTCTTCTAGCTTCGACTTTCCTTCCTTCTCGGTGATACATCTAGACAGTATTCCTCCTGGCAGTCTTCTATACAATTCTCCTTCTATCTGAGTGTAATCCATTAGTTCTTTGATGTTCCCTCTAGGGTTTACCTCTTTCATCTTTTCTTTGACTTCGTCCCTCCAGTCCCACTGTTTGGATTTTCCGGGGTACATCCCTTGGAGGATCCTTACAATAGAATGTTCATGCCTTCCTATTTTTATCAGCGTATCCCTCCCATTAAATGGTATTTGGCATCCCAGGGTGGCGAGAGCATCAGCAAACCTGTTTTCACTTCTTTGAGTGTATTCTATGCTGAAGGTTTGAAATTCCATCTCCAGCCTTTGTGCCCAAGTCCTGTAGGCTGCTAAGCTTTGTTCTCGTAGTGCAAAGTCGCCTTTCACTTGGGAGACTACAAGATTAGAATCTCCCAGCACTCTCATATGTTTCACTCCTACGCTGAGTGCTATAGTTAACCCAGTTAAGTATGCCTCATATTCAGCTGCATTATTAGAGCATGAGAAACCAAGCTTGAAAGACAGGGGCATGATATCCCCATTTTCACAGCTTAGTACAATTCCTACCCCATTTAAAGTTGCTGTAGCTGACCCGTCAAACCTCATGGTCCATTTCTTCCCTGGGATCTCCATCGCTGCTACCTCACCAGGGATTTTTTCGCTCAGTGGGCCTTCTTCCTTTCTTGGGAATTGAGCTAGCAAATCTGCTATGGCCTGGCTCTTGACAGCCTTGGGAGTTCTTATACCTATATCATATTGTGAGAGCAACACTAGCCATTGTGCTATCCTTCCTGTGAGAAGGGGCTGGTGCAGGAGTGCTTTTATGGGGTGGGACTTGGTTACCAAGAGGATTTGGTGAGCTGAGAAGTACCTCTTCAACCTCTGGGATGCATAAATGATCACTAGGCAGGCTTTATCTATTCTGGGGTACCTGGTCTCGGTATCCTTGAGTGTTCTGCTTACATAATATATGGGCTGCTCATTTCCTTGGTCATCTTCTTGTGCCAGCAAAGCTCCTATTGCCTGAGAGTTTGATGCTAAGTATAGCAACAAAGATCGCCCACGTACTGGTGCCTGGAGGGTGGGCAGATGATTCATAATGCCCTAAATTCTTTGAAAAGCTTCCTGCTGCTCCGTCCCCCAAGTAAATTCATTCCCCTTTTTCAATAGTTTGGATAGGCCTACTGTAGCTGAAGCTAAACCAGGCACAAACCTCCTAATATAGGAGACCCTTCCCAGGAAGCTTTTGAGTTCCTTAACGGTAGTTGGTCTTCTCATCGTGGCAATAGCTGTGGCCTTGGCTGGATCCACGCTTATGCCTTTGTGATGTACCAGGAACCCAAGGAACTTTCCAGCAGACAATCCAAAGGCGCACTTCATAGGGTTCATACGTAACTTGTACTTCCTGCATCTTTCAAAGACTTGCTCTAGTACTTGGAAATGTCCTGTTCTGGTTTTTGACTTGACCACAATATCATCTACATAATCTTCCATCTCCTCATGCATCATGTCATGGAAAATGGCTGTCATGGTCCGCTGATACATGGCCCCCGCATTTTTTAGGCCAAAGGGCATTACAGTGTAGTAAAAGTTCCCAATCAGAGTTCTGAATGCCGTCTTTTCTGCATCTTTGGCTGCCATGCGGATTTGGTTGTATCCACTGTACCCATCCATAAATGAGAACATTGAGTTTCCTACAGCTGAATCTACAAGGAGATCGATATTGGGCAAGGGGAACTCATCTTTAGGACATGCCTTGTTCAAGTTGCGAAAGTCTACACAGCAACAGATCTGACCATTTTTCTTCTTCACAGGTACAATGTTGGAAAGCCATTTTGGGTGTTGGATGGGTTTGATAAAACCAGCTGTTAGCAATTTCTTGACCTCTTGAACTATTTGAGCTTCTACCTCAGTGTGGAAGACCCTAGCTGGTTGGACTACTGGCCTCATCCCTGGGTCCACATTAAGAGAATGGACTACCAACTCTGGGTCTAGACCAGGCATCTCATCATAGGTCCATGCAAACACATCTCTGTATTTTTGAAGCAAGGTTACCAGTTGTTCTCTTTCTTGAGCCACCAATTGACTGCTAATGAAAACAGGTTTTCGGGATCCTGGTTCTGTCCCCAAGTCTATTTCCTTTAATTCTTCCTCAGGCTGAATTTGGGCCTCCTTAACTGGTTCTTCTGGGATTTCTTCTTGGGCCATCATGCAGCTTGGTGGTCCGGGACCTTCCTGCACAATGCATTCGGGTCCCGCGCACCTTCACAAACGATAGATTAGCCTTCCCCCAGGTTCCCGCACCACCACACATTCTCGGGATCCTGAAGAGCTGGGCTCCCTCTTTTGTCTTTTCCTTTCTAGAAGGTTCCTCAGGTCACGGGTGCCCCTCCCTCCTTCTTCTTCTTCTAGGATAGGTGCCCTTGGGGTCCCCGGGGAGGGGTTCTCATCATCTGGTTCCAACTCATCATAAAACATCGTTTCTGCAAAGTTCACTTCTCCCTGACTGAAAGGATTATGATTGGCAGGGATTCTTATGGGCCTCCCATTCAGTCTCCCTTTAATGCATTGATGGAACGTGGATGGAATAAGGCGATGTTTATGAAGCCACGGGCGTCCCAGCAACACGTGATAAGAAACTTCTGCATTAATCACATGAAACCTTGTTAGAGCTACTATTGGCCCCACCCTTAAGGCTAGCTGCACGTATCCTTCTGTTGATTCTACCGATCCTCCAAATCCTGTTATTTCCATAGGAGCCCCCAGGATCCTTCTGTCGACTAAGCCAACAGCTTCCAAGGTACTCAAGGCTATGAGGTTGAGTGATGCCCCCGTATCCACCAGTGCTCTTCTGACTTGAACGCCGTTTATGGTGGCCATTAGATAAAGGGGTCTACGGTGGTCTGGGTGCAGGTTGCATTGGTTGTCTCCAGGAAAGCTCGACTAGCATGTGACTCAGCTGTAAAGCATTCCATCCCTGAATCTGCTGCTATGCTCATGAGAGACTCTGTGGCCACCCTTCTTGCTTCTGGTCCGAATCCTAATTGATTGAATAGTGACCTGAACTTAGGATTCTTCTGGAGGGTCCTGACTGTGCTCGGGTGGAAGGATCCTTCAGATTCTCCTACTTCTGCCGGGTTCCCATGTATTACTACTGCTACCACCCCTTTTCCTTTGTGGTTAGGCAAGGGGTTCCTCTGCACTTCCGGCTCCTTCTGAGTGAGCTCCAGGGTTCCTTCTCTCAACTTTTTGTGGAAGAGTCTGCGAAGGGTCCAACAATCCTTGGTGGAGTGCTTGACATAATTATGGATTCTGCAAAATAAAGGGTTCTTCCTTTCTTCTTCTGTTGGTGGCCTGGACACAGTGAATGGCCTGACAACCCCATCTCCAATCCACTTGTCTAGGACATGGCTTAACTCCTCAGCTGTACATGGGATCACTGGTGGTTCCTCAAACACCTTCCCATCTGGTCTCTTCCTTTTCTCTCCTGCTGATGCTGTCATAGCTTGGGATGCGGGCAGCCTTTTTGTTCTCATGGTTTGCGCCGTCCTTCTGGTTCTCTGTAGCAGGTCAGCAAACTGTGTGATACATAAATTTTCAAGGTTGAGCCTGTAATCAAAAAGCATGTTGGCTATACAGGTTTCCATGAGCTCCTTTTCTTCATGGTCTCCATAGCAGTCTAGGGACACATCTTCGAATCTTTTAATGAATTGAACAGGATCTTCTCCAGGTCTCTGCCTCACCATTTGCAGGTTCTGGAAAGTGATTTTGTCTTCACCAGGGTAATATTTGGCGCATAATTTTTCCATCATCTCATCCCAGGTCTTGATGGACCCGGGTCTCAGCGTGGTGTACCAAGTGTATGCCCTATCCACTAAGGATTTGGCGAATTCCCTTAGACATAATTCTTTGTCTCCTGCATAGGGGCCCATAGTGTGGACGAACCTACTCACATGTTCCACGGCACTTCCATTCCTCCCATCGAAAGGATGGAACTTTGGGGGTTCGTACCCCTTAGGGTATGGTTTGCTAAGAAGTTCTGGAGGGAACGGGGGATCCCGAGAGAATTGCTTGGGGATCCCTGAGAGTTTTTCCCTTTCTTGCTCCAGGAGGGCATTGACGTCTGCCAATGTCAAGTACTGAGGGTTGGCTCTTTCTCCCACTGCTGACCCTCCTTCTGGCTGCGTCCCATCTTGGTGGCCAGTAGGGGGAATATTGTCTCTGATTTCCTGTGTCCTGCCTTCTTTGAGAAGACGAACTTCTTGCTCCAGATCCTTTAACATTGTTGTCATCCTGGTCATTATGTCTGGTTCCTGTCTTGCGTGTTTTTGTTCTGACATAACCTCCTGTTCCACCAAGGGTATCCCACCTCCTTGCCTGGAGACTTCCTCGTTTTCTCCTACAGGCTCAGAGGCCGTAGGTGGCACATTAGTTCCTTTGCTGTTTCTTTGTCTTAGAGGCATTCTCTGTGAAGGGGTTGTTTCTTCCTTCTTTGCCCAGTCCCTAGTGGAGTCGCCAAAATGTGAGAGTGCCTTTTTCGGGATACTCAGGCCCAAGGATCCCGGGCCTGAATGAAAAGGAAGGATTTGGTGGACCGGGCCTTAACTCACCGCAGCTAACGAGCTGTTTAAGAATCAAGTGAATGCAGAGAATACTCCTGACAATATACAGAAAAATGACAAACAAGGATATCGAAGAGTGCCAAAAATTAGCAACGTAAGTTCAGAAGGAAAGAAAAACAGGATTAGCAAGATGATAAAAAAAAAATAGTGCTGTGGGGATCCTGGGAATTATGAAACAGTATTTCATTAATACATTATCTGTTTGATTACAGAAAGCTCACTAGGACGTGATACAAGGTCCAATCAAGCTCAAAAATTGCAGTCTTGAATGGCTATTTCAGCCTTCAAAACTTGCAAAGTTTGATTCTCGTTGAATCCGAGTATGTGCAATAGTGGCCTTTACAGGATATCGGGAAGCAGTATTTGTTTTTCCCTTAGTATTTTCTTTCTGCACAGATTTTTCTGATAGTTTTTTCCTACAGAATTTCTTCTTTCTTGCATTTCTTTCTTTTTTTCTCGCTGCTTTCTTCACAACCCATCCCCTCCTTTTATAATGGAGTTTTCTGGGCGTCCCGGGGAACCGTTGGTTCCCCTGTTTTGTTCTTTTGCAAACAGAGCATGTTCTGTCCCCATCGTCTCAGTAAGTCCATTTTCCGTTTTCGCTCATTCTTTCCTTCTCTTGGTTCTGATTCCTTCGAAAGCTTCTGGTTGGCCAGCCTCTTTGGGACGTGCTGAGGTATGCCCTTCTCGGCATCCCCATTTCTGGCGTCTTCCTCTTTTCCCTTTCTTTCCTATTTGGGCGGAATCCTGTTCTGCCATTTTTGAAAGTCGTTTGTTACCATTCTTCTTCCCTGTCTTGGTTCCCAGAGGCCCTTTTTCTGTCTGTGCCATGAGAGGTCGCTCGCGTTTTTTGCTTTTATTTCTTGTTTTTTCCTCTTCTGTCTTCTTTCTATCGATCTGTCCCAGTCTTCCTTTTTATTTGTGCTTGAAGGGATCTGCGCTTATTGAGGATCCTTGCTTCTTTATACTTTGTCGTGGTCTCTTTTGTGGATGCTTCTTTCTTTTTCTGGGCTTCAGGATCCTCTGGGCCTTTCTTTTATTCCCCCAGTCTTCCTTTTTATTTGTGCTTGAAGGGATCTGCGCTTATTGAGGATCCTTGCTTCTTTATACTTTGCCGTGGTCTCTTTTGTGGATGCTTCTTTCTTTTTCTGGGCTTCAGGATCCTCTGGGCCTTTCTTTTATTCCCCCATGGGTCTTCGTATCTATTACTTTGGGCTTAGCCTGAATTTTTCCTTTTGGGCTTGACTTGTTCTTCTGTTTTGGGCTTATTTCATTATGACCCTTTTTAGACCTCAACACAATCAAACTTAAGAGAAATATACAAAAACTGGTATCCTCGGACCGTGCCGAGGACAATTTTCTTTAATTGAAATCAATCTATCTTCTTGTTCTTGTCATTTGAGCCCATTTTATCCGTTGTCCAACTCATTTTAACTCAGTTTTACAACCCACTCTCTACAAATTCATTATTTTGGGCTTATTGGGCTCAAGTCCATCCACCCTTTGGGCTAAGGACTCAAATTTGGTCCTTACAGGTTATCTATTATAATGAACCATAGATATTGCAATATTTAGTTATTTACCTTCAAAAAGATATCAGTTGCTATATAAATTTCATCATCAATGATGGAAGCATTTCTCACTGTTCTATTTATTTATTTTTATTTTTTTAAAGTTATTACCTCACAACAAGCTTATCTAGGCTCCAAAAACCATACCAAACATAGATAGTTTCAACTTTTAGTAGATTTTATAAATGGGATAACATACACACAAAAAAGAAGAAGAAGAAGAAGCTTGTTCTACGTATTAAACTTTCACAACAAAATAACAATATAAAAGTATGGTTCAATATTAATAGTTTGAGATTAAATTTAACCTCCTTCGTGGGCTAACAAACAAAAATTAAAATAAAAGAAACTATAGCTACAACTCTTTTTTCATCTATATAGTATACCAGTACCACTCCTTCATTGAAGAATTTTATCAATCATATTATACACAAGCCCTTCCCCCCCCCCCCCCCCCCCAAAAAAAAAACTCATTAGCATTGCTAAAATCAATGCAATAAACTTTAATATGAAAGAATTAAGAAAACCCATAAAAACCAAAAAATAAAAAATAGCCCACAATCCTTTCACACTCAAGAAAAGGTGGAAACTTTTTATTACCTTGAGCGAGAAGTTGAGAGTGACAGAAGGGTAATATGGGATACCGCTGCTCCAATCACCTCACAAGTCACAACCTTCCTCATTAATTGTACACTGCCACCACAATAGCCAAGTTGCTCTCTAAGAAGCTTTCATGTACACAACCCAACCATCAAATCACAGTGAAAGTTGTCAACCACCTACAAATCAAAAAAGTCCTAAATTATACTTCTAAAAATATCTGAGATTTTCTCTGTAGCCAAACACAACAATAAAAATGGGAAACCAAAAAAAAAAAAAAAGGAAAGAAAACATGCTGAAATAAAGAAATGGAACCTTGTTGGAAGCAAATTGAAATCTGAAAAACGAACAAACAATTTAATTGATTCTTAGGTGTAGATTAGAGTCTTATAATCCAAATTGACTTTTGAAATCAACAATACTTGAACTAAAAGCAATTTGAAAATAAAAGAATTAGTAAAACTAAATAAAAGTTTAAAAGATTCACAACTATATGATGCAATTTTGTCAGAAAGGGAGGAAAAGAGTGACCTTCTTGAAGGAGTCGGTGCTTTGGGCTAATGGCATCACTGGGGAAGAGAATAAAAAAGGCCAACAAGACATCACTTAAGAATTTTATCAAACAACTTGTGTACATGTAAAAGAAACAACACTTAATGAATCATTGTAAAATTCAAATGTAACAAAAAAACTTCCTAAACACGTATGTATTAGTACTTCCAAATTTGCAATTTGAGCCCATATCTAACCAAAGTTGCCTAGACAATATTCAAGTGCATATGAATTAACTTTAGATTAAATTCTCATTCTAAACATATTGGGCATAAATCAGCAACTTCAATATGAGAAGAACAAATTCCAAACCAAATGAAAATTGAAACTCTAATAGATGATAAGAATAAAGTTGAGAATAATAGTGAGTTAGAAGAGCAATAACTTGGATTACTTGAGCAAACAAAGTCTAGAAAGAAATAAGAGGTAAACATCAGAATTCTATGTTGGGCCTAGGAGAACAACTTGCTGCAAGGTTTCGTGAGAAGAGACCTCTGTTTCCTGAAAAGTGAAAACCAAAAAAGAAAGAAATATATGAAATAAAGAAAAAACAGAACACAAATTGGAAGCAAAAAGTAAAATGAAAATAAAAAACAATTTGTAGTTTTGGTTTTCAGATGGTTCTAGATTTTTATGCTTTAAAGTTTTTTCTCGAAAACCAAACACAACAATTAATAACAGAAAACAAAGATTAAAAAAAATATTAAGCATGTCAAATTAACCATTTAAATTAGGGAAAAAAATGGTGGGAGAAAGAAGAGGTGCCTATTGGAGGTGAAGACTGCAAACTAGCCTCTTATCTTTCTCCTTTTCCTTCTCTAAAAGGAACTGTCTTCGGTTTCAAAGTTGTGCAGGAAATAAATTACAAAGGGAGAAAAGCGTAGGGATAAAAAGGGGGAAATTTTTTTCTCTCTTTTGGCTTTTTGTGGGAATGATTATGAAAGGTACAAGATTAGTAACTACCTAGGAGCCAGAATGTTGCCTCCATAGTTTAGTTTCATCAATTGGTTTTTAAAGCAGTTGTTATCTTTTAAAGAAGATCACAGATAACTACCACTTAAGAGATTGAACATCACTAAAATGTGAAAAATATTATTGAAACGTTTCCATAATCCACCAAAACGAAAAGTGACAATGTTTCTGTGTTTTTAAATGTAAATACAAAATCAACTAATTGTTAACAAAGTATAAATTAAGAACCGGAAAAATAAAGGGGAAAATTCGTAAAAACATACCTTTAATTTTGGTACTCATTCTAATGCCTCAATCACTGTGATTAGCGAACGCCGTAGCCTTTATTGACAATTGTAGGAAAAACTTATTATTTTTATTTTTTATTATAAAAAAAGCACTCAAATAACTTTACAAAAACTAACAAAGAGAAAATAGGAAACAAAAATATAACAAAGAGGTAATGAAATATATATCAATTATAAAAAATTAAAAAAAAAAAAAATGAAATTCCATGCATGTAGGGAGATACCCAAAACGAATGCAACCCAAATAGGCAAAACAAAACCTATTCTAATCCAAATTCCTTAGGCAAAACTCAATATAATCAAAATACCACAAAAACCAAAGAACCAATTCTACCCGAATTCCTTAGTCTAAACCCCAATCTAACCAAAATCATATTTACCGTCTAATTCTTAAAAAATCTTAGTAGTGGTTCCGGAGGTCTGGTGGCGGGAGGACGTACGTCTGGTGGAGGTTGCTCACATGTTGGTGGCCCACAAATTTCTATCTCTACCCTTGCAGGCTTTGTCTCACTCTCTTCTATTTTTTTTTTCCTGATAATTCTGATTTGAGGCTGAGACGTGAAACCACCGTCGGTGGTGGCGGTGATGAGCTAGGGAGGCTTCGGCCATGGTGGTCTGAGACAGAGAGAATTCAGATCCAAGGATTAGAGAGAGATTTCGAGGTTGAGAGAGTTGGTTCAGAGATGGAGAAGACCACTGTAGTGGTGGTGCTGGTGATCGAAGTGATGAGTTCAAGGGAGAGAGTGATGAGGATCAGTGGTAGAGAGGGGTGGATCAGCGGTGAGGGTTTGGGAGTGAAAGGGAGAGAGTGATAGAGAAGGTGAGAGATCGGGTTAGAGAGAAAGTATTCTGAGGTTTTTTTTTTTTTTTTTTTTTTTTTTTTTTTTTTTTTAAATTTATACCAAACCTGTAGTTGTGTTTAAAGAAACGCAGCTATAGACATGCTTTAAGTCACGTTTTAAAGAAATGTAGCAGTAGGCAGGCTATAGCCATGTTTTCAAAACGAGGCTATATGCCCTTGTTTTTAATATATGTATATATATATATATATATATATTGTTCAACCTATAGCCGCGATTAAAACACGCAGCTACAGGCAACACTATAGCCACGTTTTTGTAAAACACGACTTTAAGTGCTGTAGGACTTTTTTTTTTTTTTTTTTTTTTTTTAAAAGGGCTGGACCTATAGCCATGTTTTTCAAACGTAGCCATAGGCCCTACCTGATAAAATGCCGTTGCAAACACTAAAAATGCGGCTATAGGTTCATAATTTTAGTCGCATTTATAACAAACGCAGCTATAAGGTATCTATAGCTGCGTTTTTATAAACACGGCTAAAAAAAAAGCCCCTATAGCTAGCGTTTTTTGTAGTGACACTTTTTTATTTGATAGGTTATATATATACAACACCAATTTTTATTTATTTATTTATTTTTTTGTATTTTCAATCAAAATTATGTTTGACGGCGATTTTTCATAAAATAAGATTCATTTTTCCCATTTTCATAGTGAAATTCTAAAAAATTTTTATTTTTAATACAAATTATCAAATTTTATACTAAAGTAAGTAAAAAATATTTCAATTGAACTAATGAAATTTTCAAAAACATGAATGATCCAAAACTTGGAGTAATAAGTTATGCTCCAAATATATTTGAAACTATTTTACTCTAACCCATTATGTGGTAACTAAAAAGACATTTCATGTGCAGTTTTAGTGACAAGATTTTTTTTTTTAATAAGTTAATAACTTGTTAATCGCCACATAACAGGTTGAAAAAGATAGATCCAAACATATTTGGTGCCAAATTTTATCAAATATTTAACAGATATAAGAGCACATTTTACAATAAAAAATAAAATTGCTAAAGATAAACTTATGTCTCTATAACTATCAGACCAAATATATATATATATATATATATATATATATTAAAAGCATCATTGAACTAATTCAAATATTTGGGAGGACCAACTCTTATTTTATAGGCTAGAATTTGAAAACATTAAAATAATTATATATATATATAAAGAAATTTTCACAATTTTGTGGGCTCCGCCCCTCTAGTACCTAGTACAAGTTATTCTAATTGATGATTTGATTATGTTGCAATTGGAATGTTGACATTGGGTGATGAAAAGAATGCAATAAAGGAAGAAGAGATTCACTATATATAAATAAATTGTAAAATTGTTTCATTTGCTAGAAATTGCAACTAACATTGTTTAAGAATGAGATTTTTTTTTTGGGGGGGGGGGGGTGTGAAAACTGAAAAGGATTATTCTAGTGATGGGATCATATTTATAATTACTGAATCTATTTTCTTATGGACAAAATTTAGTTACAAAATTGGTTGTAACTCAAAACTATAACCTTACTCAATATCTTTTTATTGGAGGTGAATTTTGACAAATCCATCATTAGATTACATCTTCTTTTTATATCCTTCATGTTTGAAAAATTTCTAGAAAATTAAAGATTAATAGCTATGTCATCAATAAATTTTTTAAATTGCAAGTTTTTGTAGTTTAAAATTATGCATAAAATATAACTTTATAGATCATATAGTAAATAATATTCGATTAACACAAAATTTGACATGTGTATTAAGAGCATAAAGAACATGCAATTCAACAGTTAGATTTTCAAAATATGTAGTAATGTTTATTTTATTGAGTAAGATTGTAGCCTCATGCTACAACCAATTTTGTAACTAAACTTTGTCATTTTCTTATATTTGGTGATTTCTATACTTGGAATATATATTTAAGTGCTTTGTGAATGAGAAAAATGATCCTATCAAATTTCAAGTTTTGCCCATTTTGTCCATTTCATAATTTAAAAGAATTTTTACTTATCTCGAGTCTTAAGATGGATGATCATGAGATTGATCCAATGGCCATAAAATCAAAGCTATAAAATAATGCCATTTGGATTTAAACAAGATAACTTAGAAACCATGCTTATAACTTAAAGAGATTCACAAAATTTGTATATGTAAATGGGAAAAATGATTTTATCAAATTTCAAGTTTTGTCCATTTTGTCCGTTTCATAATTTAGAAGACTTGTTACTTATCTTGAGTCCTAGGATGGAAAAAAGTATTTTATATCAAATGATACCACGTTATCCATATCAAAATTTTACAAACGAAAGACATGTGTGCAAAAATAACTATCCAATAACACGTCTTTCATTTGTTAGTGAATTAGTAAGATTTAAACCTCTTTGTTTTAGCTTCGCTGATTGTAGTAGAGAATTTTTTTTTCTATCTTTCTTACTCACATATCTCTTTTTTCGCCTTGTTGCGGTATTTTTTACATATATTATTTTATTAGACTTACAAAGGTTTTGTATTATGGATGTCGCTATGGAGGAGCAGTGGAAGAAGTTCCATCTTTCGGAAGAAGAAAAAGGGGTTTTGGCGGTGAGTTCTCAAGAGGTGGCTCTTTCTAAAGATCATGCTCAGTTTAGTATCTTGTTCAAACTCCAATCAACTAAGGATTTTAACAAGGAGGCCTTTAAATCTACCATCCAAAAACTTTGGAGTGGTTTGCATGGAGTTACTATTAAAGAAGTGGGAAGTAATCTTTTTCTAGCTATCTTTGTAAGAGAGGAAGATATGAAGGAGGTTCTTGATAAAAGCCCTTGGTCCTTTGATAGGAAGTTAATTCTTTTGAAACGTTTCCATGAGGACCTTAGCCCGCGTAATGTTGCTTTCCAATATTCCCCTTTCTGGATTCGGTTTTTCAACATCCTTATTAAAAGTATGAATAAGGTTGTTGGCACTTGTATTGCGAAGGAGATTGGTGTTCCACTTTTGGTTGATGCTCCAAAGAGTGGCCTTGCTTGGGGTCCTTTTCTTTGAATTCGGGTCAATATTGACATCACAAAACCTCTTATGAGAGGAAAAATGATTTATATTGAAGATATGGAAGACGGTTGAGTCTTTTTTAAGTATGAGAGGTTGTCAACCTTTTGCTATCGATGTGGTATACTCGGTCATCAAGATCGTGAATGTCAGAGGATAAATAAAGGATGCCTTCACACGATGAGGATGAGTATTTAGTCCATGGATGTGCGCTATAGCTCCAAAAATCAGTCAGAAAAAAGGAAGTCCCATCCAACCAAGTGATGTGCATTGATAATAGCTTAATTTTGCATATTTATATCATTGTTAGAAAGCATTATCATACTTATTTTGAATTAATTCATGCATTTTATATTTGGTTTTGCAATAATGTTGAATAATCAATTTTGTGTTTAATTGAATCTTATTGCATGAATTTGTCTTTTGTAGGAGAATGGAATTAAATAAATGGATTTGTGCAAAGAAGAGAGGTAATGGACTTTACTTTTACAAGGGTCATGATGAAGTTAAAGAAGGCCAACCCAATTAAATTTAAGTTCAATTGGAGTAAGGAATCAAAGGAAATTTGCACCAAATCTAAGTCTAATTCGGATTAGGATTCCAAACTGCACATCAGTTAGTATTTTTGGCATAACTTTCGGCTCAGAAATCCAATTGAGATGATTCAAGTTGGGCTGGAATGTTAACTTAAAGGGATACAACTTTGTAGTTTGTCAAAAGTCCGAATTCAGATATTAAATGGGCCAAAATCGTTGGTTAAGTGAAGCTTAAAAATCTGGGATTTTCTCTAAACGAGAATTCAACTTGTAATAGGATTACTTGACCTATTTAAAGGCTCTTTAGGGCAAGATTCAGAGAGGCTGGTGCTAGGGCTGAGGGCTGAATGCATAGAGAGCTGCGGCTGTGGCTACCTCTTTGGTTTTTTTCCATGATAGTTAGTTTTATTTATTTGTCTAGTTTAATACTTAGTATTTTATTTTTGTGTTTTTTTTCAATTACTATGAGTAGCTAAATTTATAATTAGGCATGAGGATGAAACCTTGTTGAGGATTATCAGTAATATTTATGTGATTTGATTTTTCCCACTATAATTGTTCTTTAATGATTTAAATTGTTCTTGTTTCATATCAATTGACTAAGATGGGATTTTAGATATGAGTTCAATCATGTTTTTCTCATGATTTAAGATTTGTCTTAATTAATTGAATGCTTGGATTATTAATTCTTGATTATAAAATTGGATATCATTTGTGATTTGTCTGTCAATGGATACAATTTATGATTTGATATTTAGAATTGGATATATCTTGTGATTTGTTTGGCTACGGATACAATTGATGATTTGATTTTATGCTTAAGAAGCGAAGAAGATCATACTTTTGATTTTTAAAATAAGGATTTTAATGAGAATATTTTCCATGATAGCAAGATTGATTTCTAGATTATCATGTAGTGAGTTGGGAAAAATTAATGATCATAAATATATACTGATATGACTTACAAGGCGGATTCTAAAACCTTAATTCCTTTCTCTTGATTGTTTACATCTTTTTATTGCTTTATATCTTTTGCTTAGTTTAACTATTTGCTTAATTTTATTATTTGTTTAGTATATTTAATTGCAAACAACCAATTTTTATTAAACTAGATTAGGATTAATTTGGTTAAGGTTTAATTAATTTTCCTACATTCATACAAGTCCCCGTGGGTTTGACCTCGTTCTTGTCTAACTATACTTCGGTACAGTTCGTACATTTGCGAGTACTTTAAAATTTCACAACACCAAGGTCTAGGTCTGGCCACTGAGGGGGAAGAGAATATTGATGGACCTTCTAAATTGCGTTAACAGCAACTTCATATTTCGATGGTCAGCGAATCTATTGTGAAGATATGCAAACAACAGCTGGATGACTCAGGACATTTGGAGCATAAAATTTCAAATTTTCCTGATCTTGTTGAAGTTTCAAATTTTGAATGTGATAGAGTTGCATCCGAGTCCCCATCTTCAAAAAACCATATTCCCACGTTAGTTCAAGCTTCAAAATCTTAAGAAAATCTATCAGTTAGTAGTTTGGTGGATTGCAATGACTCTGGGCGACAACTTGATAAGCCTAATCCTATTTCTAAGAAGTGTATTTTAAATAGGACTCTTCCAGTAGCTGATAAGTCAGATAGGTACCAATTTCTAAATACTAATCAACAACTGGTAGGTGGGAAGGATAAGGCAGTGGATAACATAAATTTAAATGGGGGATATTCGAAGGAGGATATGGAGATGGAGATAATTCCCAACGACAATGAGGATTTGTCAGGCCAGAAAAAATCATCTTTTCGATCATGGAAATGCATCTTACAGAGCTACAGTAATCACACTTCAGCTAATGACTCATCTTGTCTTCAACACTTGGCTAAACGTACGTCTTCAGAGTATTTTTCTCTAAAATCTCAAGTTTATAAGAAACATATTCTTAGTACTGATAGTCTAAGTGTATCTTAGTCTTTTGTTGGGGGTACTTTTCCACCCTGTCCTCCTCCTCCATGAAGATTTTAAGTCTTAATCGCTAAGGGCTTGGGATACCAGAGGTGGTATAGGAATCTCGTTGTTTGGCAAGTGAAAAAGGTCCCAAAGCTCTTTATCTTCTAAAACCCAGCTAGACATAATTGGCTTTGTTGGATTAAAGACTCTTCCCCATAGCATATTGATGCTTTGGTAAATAAAGAGGTTGTCGTTTGATGCTTTACTAGTTTCTATGTGCATCATCTTTCAAATTCAATACACAAGTGAAGAAGAATTTGAACCCACTTTGTACTGCAACTTCAATGATGAGGATAACCTTGCAATTTGAAATTTTTTGAACTCAGTTGATTTTCTAAATAATGATAGAAAATGCTCTCTTGAGGTTGATGAGGATAACATTAGCAATAGTTTTTCTTTTCTTTTTTTATTTTATTTAATTTAATTAGCATTCCTTTACGATGTAATCGTGCTGCTCTAGCCTTGGCTAGTGTCGTAAAAGAGAAAGAAGATGTCATTGTTTGATTAGAAGAATGCCATTTTTTTCTCTTCTCCATTGTACAACATAATTTTTGTATAAATAATAAAGTCTACTATCGTTTCTGCTAAAAAAAAAAAAAAAAAAAAAAACATAATATCATTTGATATCAAATACCTTTTCTTAAGATGGGTGATCATGAGACTGATCAATGGCCATAAAATCATAGCTATAAAATAATGCCATTTGAGCCCAAAATGTATAAGCCTTTTACCACCACTTCATCCTAGTTTTGAAGACAAAATTATTCAATCGGAAGCTCAAGCTGCAAGATCCTTAGCCGAAGCAATTTTTACTTCTTACCCAATCAAAGGTTGAATTTGACTTGGATTTGCACTCAAGAACCAAACCAAACCAAGTTAAACCCAATTCAAAAAAGGGCAATTAGCCCAAACCCAAATTCAATTTCTCTATGTGTATTAGACTGTCAGAGATCTGACATTTCAAAAATCCGCGTTACGCGCAAAACACTTTGTCACTTTTTAGATTTCCTTTTACGATGAAAAGCGCGTACGTTATTGGAGCACAACCTAGAATGATGTTAAAAATAGTCAAAAAGATGTGGTGGTCGGTTTCACACTTGGAAAATTCGAAACGGCTATATTGGCGTTCACAGCGCGTGTATCATACGAGCTACGATCAGGAAGCCGAAGTCATACTTTTTTAAATGATTCAGCAAAATCTACGACTGTTGCCAATTTGTACCATTGACTGTATTGCCTTATCCAAGACTCTCCTACAGACCAGAATTTGGACTTGGAGACGTAAACATTAAACAACAACCATTTTTCAATGATTCTCAATAAAAGAAAAAGAAAAGTAAAAGATTAACAAATTAGTGTTTGTTGGGGGTATCATCCATAATTTTCAGCAATAAGCTAGTCAATGTTCCTTTAGATTGATTCAAATTGTTGTGTCCTTTGTAGCTAAATTAATGATTATAGTGTTGAAACCTTGGCATAATTTTTAAAAAAATGATTAAAAAAATAAAAAAAATAAAGAAAGCAAAGTCCATTTGATCTATTTTTTCCAATATCTGAATGCACTATTGTCTAAATTTTCTACTGCGAGTTGAGCATCTCTTTATTGTGAGAGAAAATAAATTATACATTGGATGCATGTTTTTTCCCTCTCACATGGAAGTGGACCTCATATGTGCAGATCAGTATACCTCCTATGTGGGGTTAAAAAACACCTAAAAATTCTCTAAAAAATGTAAAACTGTTTGAGAATGGAATAGGATTGCACAAAAAAAATACATGGTCCACAACAAAGCTATTAGTTTTAAAGGTTAATTTTAGTATGTACAAACAAACTTGATCCGCAAAAATATTAGCATTAGCTTAACCAATTTAGAAAAAAAAAACAAAAATTATCCAAAAACAACTGAATCACACTCGGAATAGTAATAAAATCCTTCTCCTCCTCACACTATAAATATACCACAATTCCCTTCCTTTTCTTTTCTCTTTCAACACCCACAATAACAACAAAGGCCACAACCATGGCCTTTTTTCAACGCATCTTCTTCCTCTCAACTCTTCTCTTTCACCTCTTCACAATCTCAAGCTCCGTAGGCATAAATTATGGCACCAATGGAAATAACCTCCCACCACCAGCTCAAGTTGCCAACTTTATCAAAACTAGGACCATCTTTGACAGTGTCAAAATCTTTGACACCAACCCTGATGTGCTCCGAGCCTTTGCCAATACTGGTATTTTCGTGACCGTGACTGTTGGCAATGGGGATATCCCAGCCCTTGCAGACCTTAACAATGCTCGCCAATGGGTTGCCAATCACATTGTCCCTTTCTACCCTCAGACACGGTTCCTTTATATTGCTGTTGGTAATGAAATCTTTAACACCGGTGATAACAACCTTATCTTAAAGCTTGTTCCTGCCATGAGGTCAATCCACAAGGCTCTTCTTCTCGCCAGAATCTATAACATCAAGGTTAGAGTTAGAGAAATTAGTCTAATTCAGCCTCTCTCTCTTTTTTGGGTATTGGTATATATGCTCTTTTTAATTTTATATTGGCGTTTGTTTTAGGCAATTTTGATTTTTTTTAATGGAAATTTGGTTTCTTGTATTTTAAATCTAGAACCCAATCTAAGCAAACAATTAATCCAATCAAATAGTAAAGTCAACAGATGAAATTATTGAAATTAAAAAAGAAACATTACAATCACATAAATGTGTCTTATTAAAAAGAAAAATATTTGAATAACAACTTTTCTCTGATTAGATTTCATGAAAACAAACAAATTAATCCTATTTCCAAACAGTAAGGTCAAAGGTTGAAATTAAAAAATAACATAATAATCACATAAAAGTGTCCTGATGTAAAAAAAAACCTAAATAATTAACATTTCTTTATCTGATTAGATTTTCATGAAAACAAACAAAATAAGTCAATAGTTAAAATTATTGAATTAAAAAAGAAACATAATAATCACATAAAAATGTTTAACACAACCTCTTTTCTTTTGCATAGATTTTAATAACAAATAAAAAGAGTATTAAAAGCTCAAAATTTTTTGAATCTAGTTAGTTTTAAAGACCTTTTAAGATCTGATTGCTCTTGACTTGACAAATTGAATTTTTTTCAAAATTATTTTCTTATGCCTAGCTTTTATTATATGAGATCATTCGGATGTTAATTTGACATTTTAATATTGGATTCAAAAACATTGCTACTCGAGTATTGAATAATTAACCTTTATTTTCTTAACTTGCATATCATCACTAGGTAACATCCCCTCATTCTGTTGCCATACTCGGAAAGTCGGAGCCACCAAGTCAAGGCCGATTCAGGCCAGGCTACGATCGGATCGTCTTCGGACCCATGCTCAAGTTCTTACGCCAAACCAAGTCACCCTTCATGGTCAATCCCTACCCATACTTCAACTACGCACCAAATATGGCAAGCTACGCTCTCTTCAAGCGCAATGCGGGTATCCTTGACAGATACACTGGCCTTAGGTACACAAACATGTTCGACGCCATGATGGATGCTATGCACTCGGCCATGAAAGCTAGTGGATATGGAGACGTGAACATGGTCGTGGGCGAGACCGGTTGGCCAACCAGCTGCGATGGCTACGTGGCCTGTAGCACGAAGCATGCGTCTCTTTTTAATGGGCATTTGGTTAGGCATGTTAACTCACGTAGAGGCACACCATTGATGCCTAAACGAAGATTTGAGACGTACCTTTTCGCCATGTTTAACGAGAACCTTAAGCCAGGTCCAAATGCTGAGAGGAACTGGGGTATTTTCCAACCAGATTTCACTCCGATTTATGATGCTGGGCTTTTGCGCAGTCAGGTTTGATATTTGTGTTTCATTTTTTTGTTTTTTTTGGAAAAAAAAAATGATCAGTCCCGATGATTCTGTTGATGAACTATGGTTGATTCCAAAATTTTGGGATTAAACCATTAAAGTACTTTGTTGTTGTTGTTGTTGTTTGGATTTAATTTATATTGTATTTTGTTGGGTGTAAGAAATCATGGTCGATTGAAGTATCTATAATATGGAAAGAAAAGAATATGATTTTGAATTTATTGAGGAGAGCAAGTTGGTTTCTTTAAGAGGGCCATGGAAGAGTATGGAGAAGTTTTAACTTTTATGTTTGTTCGTTTGGTTTTAAAAAATAGCTGTTCGGATTTGATCGGATTTGATTGTTTCTTTTGCTTTTAACGGTGGAAATAAGAGTGAGTTTTAATTAACTTAATTAGTAAAATTTTTTGTTATCAAATAATTGATCTAGAGTCTGATCTTCCACCTACATCAAAAAATTAGTTGTTGTCTTGATTTAATAATAAAAGAGTATTATCAAGAGAATGAAAGTCATACGTTAAAATTATTTAAAAAAAAAATTAGAAACAAAAAAATTATTATTCCATGCAATGTGGGCATGAAGTAAGAACAGTCTCTCTCTCTCTCTCTCCACATGATCCACACAGTTATATTGATCACATATGTGTTGGCTCTTGATTTTGTAAATTTATTCATCATACTATTAATATTTTGGTCACAATATAAATTTTTTGTTTGAACTAATTAGTATTAGAATTTAATGCCGACTTTGAATTAAAATTTTAATTTTTTTTTTTTAAATTTTCCCTATCATCTCCTTAAAAAAAAGGTTTCTGAATTAAATTTTAAGAATGTTTTAAGGTTACCCTTGCCTTTATTATTGTTTTTTGGATGAATCAAAGATAAGGGTTTTAAGCTTGGTAAGGGATAAACTCTAAGGGCCTATTTGGATTGAGAGAGGAAGGAGGGGGAGTAAAGTAAAGTTGGTTAAAAATAGGCTATTTTGGGACCAATTCTTATCTATTCTATTCTATTCCCCATCCCTCCCCTTAACTCCAAACGGACCATAAAATACTCAAGAAGTGAAAATAGAAGAAGCAAATATTTCATGTGCATTGAGTGAGATGCATAGGTGTTAGTTTTCTTTTTGGAGTTCACAAAATTGTAATTTAGTTGTCATCATATTCTTAACAAACTTAAGCTTTGAGCCTTTGAGTCCTTCATTTTAATTAACATACATAGATGAAACTTTATGAAGGAGCTTCAAGTCGTTTGGAGAAACAAATAAAGAGTTCTCAAAGCCTAAAGGAGAGGATCCTTAACCTATGATTTTCTAGATTTGAAATTAGTGGGGAGCTCACATGAAAGTGCTTTTTATTTTTTATTTTTATAATTTGATAGTTCAGGGAGAGGAGATTTGATTCATAGGCATTTTCACTGAAAACATTGTAAGGTTTCAGTTGAACTACAAATTCCTTAAAGAAAATGGAGATTTTGAAATACTTAAAACATATTTGATCACATATTAATATTACAAAATTAAAACATACGTAATATGCAAGTTAGAGAACAAAATATTTTCATTTAAAATATTAAATTCAACGTATCTTAATGTTTAACAAAAAACATTTGTCACAATAACAATTGGTGATTACATAGAAATGATAAGATAGAAAAAAAGTGATACTGAGACATTTTTAAAACTTAAATAATTAAATTGAAGTATCCTATAGTTCTTGCATAAAATTAAAATCAGCCACATGATTTGGAGATCGAAATCATATTTTCACTATTTACATTTTTTTTTTAATGCTTCAACTAAAAAGCTGTGTTATATTAAATTGCATAAAGTTCATGCAGATTGAGTTAAAAACTATACGTAAAAAAATGTGAGATTAAAAAAAAAAAAAAAAGTACTTTGAGAAGGAACAATTTCAAAACGGATTAGCAAACCTACAGTAGTTTTTTCAAGATACAGTAGTTTTTTCTTTTTCTTTTCTTTTCCTTTTCCCTGGCATATGATGAGATCTTGTCTTGTTAGATCCAATGCTATGCTTACACGTTATTAAATTAATTTTTGCATTTCCATAAATATTTTTTTTAATAAATACGATAATACTTCAAATTTATAGCGTTCGTTCCGTGATAATTGTTATTTATCATTAAGTTAAAACGTTAATTGATTTTTGATGTCCGCTGCATATATCATAATCATTTTGTTTTTGTTTTTGTCTTTATTATATAGTCTAGTGGAGGAAGAAGAGGAGGAGGGGGCACTGGACACCGACCCCGATCCGCGGGATGGTGTTTGCCAAAAGCAGGAGTTAGCAATGCAGCGTTACAGGCAAACATAGACTATATATGCAGCCAAGGGGTGGATTGCAGGCCCATTCAAGCTGGTGGAGCCTGCTTCCAACCCAATGATGTTAGGTCCCACGCATCCTACGCCATGAATGCTTTCTTTAAGGCCAAGGGTCAACATTCTTACGACTGTGATTTCTCTCATTCTGGAGTCCTAGTCTCCCACAACCCAAGTAAGTGTGTTTGGTTTATATCAAGATTAAATTTAAATACATTTACTTAATTGTTATACTCTATTTGTTGGTGTAATTACATGATTGAATTTAATTATATATTAAAAAAAAAAAAACTAAGTACAACTTTTTTTTTTTAAAAGGAAACAGTAATACTTTTTAGAACATACAAACATGAAAGTAGTATATGAAGGTTTTTAAACAGGTTTATAATTTATTATATAATCAGAGTATCACTATAAAAGGGTCTCATTTTTATAGTATTAGCATGAGATCACAAGGACTAAAACTTTAATTAAGCAAAATTTAATATTTCTTTTCTTTGTGGGTGTCTTGTGCAGGTTATGGCACTTGTACATTCGCATGAGATTTTGAGATAAAGGTTGTGGGTGTAAAGATTGCCTGGTATCTCTAACCATACTTGGAGGAAGTATTTAATTATATGCGGTTATATAATTAATTGTTGCATAATAATTTATTTAACAGTGAATTGCACTGTGCATAAAAGGTGGGCCTGTCTAACTCCCATGACAGGCCATTGTAGTTACTGTAGGCCAATAATGTGGAGAACTGTGTAAAATTATAAATTTTTGATTAATCAAGAATCATACTCCCGATTTCATGTGAAATGAAAGTGTAGGGTTTGGGATTCTAAAATGAAAGTGTATAGTTTAGGTTGCATTTTTTTTTTTGTTGTTGTTGTTGGTGGGTAGATCAACTTGCATTTTCTTTTCTTTTAGAAGGTCTTAATGGATACTGGAACAAGCATAATGTTAATATGCGGTTCTGTTTAGATACTAATTATTTTGTTGAAACTGAAAATTTATTACTAAAAGTACTGTAAATAAAAGTAAAGTTAGTTGAAATAGTATAGTGAAGTCTATAAATAGTAGTAAAATAAGCTGAATAGTGAAATAATTTATAATTTTAATCCACATCCAAACACACAGGTAGTCAATCCTAGCATAATCACACAAACACACACAATTGCTTTTTCAATCAATAATTCAAAATCTTATTTATCATTGTTAAAATCAATTGAAGGGAATAGAAAATTGTAGAGAGATTTGTAGTCGACAGAAGCAAATAGAAAGAAAAAAATTATTTGGTTTAGCTTGACAACATACGTTTACAATGTAAAGTCTTAAACGTCTACATTATTTTTGTATGATTAAACATGTAATATAGAAAACACTGGTAAGATATATGTAGATAATACACGGTTTAGGGTTAAATGCAGACGAATTTTACACTAAATTGGGTAATTTTGGGCCGATACATAATAAATTGCTATATTATCATCTATCATTATACATACATCCCTGTTGATTCAGTCAATGTCACATGCGTTGTTAAGTCCAATTAAGGTACTCTCTGATCTGCCCTGACCTCCCAGAAATTTAGGCCCTAATCGAAGACTTTAATGATGTTGTCAATTAACTCTTCGGTGGAAATTATATGCTTTATAGAGTAGCTTATAGCCCCGTAGAGTTTGCCATCTTAATCGACGGGATAGAATTGGTTTTAAAGATTGTTTTCTAATCTAAAAAAACTAGTGCACTGTTTTTAGTCTAACCTATGGAGAAATTTCATTTACTAAACATTGTAGAAGTTGAATTTTCAATCATTTCAGTCCAAAAAAAAAAAAAAAGAGTTGAATTTTCTTCATTTTGGGGGATCATGATTGAACGGAGAGAAAGAAGAAAATTTCTCAACTTGTTTTTTCACGTCTAATGATCAATTGGATTTCTATTTAGTGGAAGGCTAAAGAAAAATTTCCCTCCAAGGCTTAGTAATTTGTAGACTTATCGGCCAATTTTGGAGGATGTAGTAGGCCTGGGCCTCGCTATTCAAGTTTACTTGACAAGACATTAGCCATTAGGTGGTACATTAGAGCATCCGTAGCAGATGTTCCAAAAATTATGTCATTTTACTACATCAAATGCCTATTTTATTATTTTACTATATCATTTTACAACATCTCATTTATCAGATGTTTTATAATTCAATTTTATACATTAAAATAATATTTACTACACATTAAAATAATATTTACTACTCATCAACACAATAAACAAACAACAAACAATATACCACATCTCTTCCGTACCATGGCAAATTTTCCACGGTACTGTTCAATGTTGCAAAAAAAAAAACAATATCCTACATCTACTAAATGGGCCAAAATTGGGTTTGGTGTGGGATATGTGCCAAATATTTAGCATTTGGCACATATCCCACATCTAGTGTGGGTGCTCTAACATGTTTTCTCTAATCGTGAGATTGGTTTTATTTATTGTTGGAACATTTTAATAAATTAATAATAATTTGGTGAATTAAATTAAAAAAAGAGACTTTCAAGATTATTATTATTTTTTTAAATCCTTATTTATTATAAGTTTAAAAAGTTATTGAGCTTAAGCGTAATAGAGGAGAAAATAGGAATTAGTGAGAGTACTAAATGATATATGAAAATTTTAATTTTTTTGTTTGACTTATTTTGGTTTTATAAGAATAAATTTTTATAAATTTGGAATATAATTTAGACATGATATATGAGTTGTATTGATTTATTTTTTTAAAAAGTGTTAATTACAAGAGATGAACATGTAAATACAACCCATTGACCCAACTCAACTCATTTGGGTGAGGTTCTACATATGAGTTGAATTGGGTTAATAATTTTTCAACTCAACAGGGGCAGGTTGAGTTAAAACAAACTCTTCAAGCCTACTCATGCCCACCAATAAAGCGTTTTAGAGAAATTATGGGTAAAGATAGGTGTTCTTGTGGTAAAATTTTGGGTTCACACACTTGTACAGAGTTGGTTTAAGCCTAAAAACCTTATTATACTGTTATATCATGGAAGAGACAAGTCACGATAAGGTTGAGGCTTGTTATACCGAATATTGAGTCTTGCCAATTATAAAGCGCTTGAAACTCCTTAAAGAGAGCAAGATTTTCGTACCTCAATTCAATCCTGTTTGAATTAATTCATATATTTTTTGTAATTTTCAGTAATTGCCATCCTTTATTCTTATATTCACCAACACTTATCAAATAGAGTAACGTGATAACAGGCTTTTAGCTAAGAGAACTTTGATTTTGACAAATTTTTATTTTTGGCTTCTAGGGTTTTTATTTTTATTTTTTTGGTAAGGGTATTTCTAGAATTTAGTTTATTTTTTATTTTCCCCTAACTTCATTGAAAATGAGAAGGGAGGATGAAGCCCATAAAGTTGCTCCAAAAGAAGTACAATGAATTCTTTTCTATGGTAATTTAGACATTTACTAGATAGTATTCATTTTCACTTCTTAACGTAAGACATTGCTCACAACTTAGCAAAAAAAAAAAAAAAAAAAAAAGTAAGACAACGCTCACAGAGAACCCTTTGAGGGTCTTTCTTTTAATAACTAATTTGAAAAAAAGAAATTGAGGATGCAGCTTAATTAATTATAAGCAATATATCCCATAAAAAAAAAAGAAAAAAAAAAGGCATTTCATGACCAATCAAACAAATGTTAGTTGACCATTGACATCACATAACGACTATACTAAGCCCGAAACTTTTGGTCCACTGGTGGTTGGACCTTTGGAGTTTGGAGTGATCTAGGATTCTATTTCTAGGTCCATCACATTGCTAACAAAGAGAGAGAGAGAGAAAGAAAACGCGGTATATACGGGGGCTAAGGCTATTAGCTATATATGGACAACAAATGCTAGCTAACTATTGATCGATTGCACACGTTATTACAAGTTGATTCTTCCTATTGTATGTGTCCCATAATCAAGTCAATTTGAAACTGACGATGAGCATTATTAGATATGAATATGAGTAGTGATTGACCATCATTTCATATTGATATAATGGAATACATGAAATGGTTTTATTTTTATTTATTTATTTATTTGATGAGATGGTTTTAGTACATAAAAATATATAAGCACATATGATTTAAATTATATGATTGTAATATTGAGAAAAGTTATCTATGGATTGTGAAAAGCTGTTGTTAAAAAAAGAAAAATAAAAAAACCATAACATAACTAAGGGACCCCGGCACCACTGGATATTATGTTACATTGACAATGAAGTAAGATGAAATTATAATAAAAATTAAATGTTTCTCCCAAAAAAAAAAATTATAATAATTAAATCGATTTGTACGGAACTTACTGTACTAGGCTCCTAGCAAATAGTTGTTGCTAAAGGAAAATTAGAAATCAAGTAATTAAATGTGCACTTTCTAAAAAAAAAAAAAAAAAGTAATTAAATGTGCAAGAAGTACGCAGTTAACACGATAATCATGCAAACCTAACGTGCTTGAGAATAACAGCAAACCTGCTTTGTTCATCTATAATAATTAGAATCATGACTTTTCATAACTTATTTATATTTGAAAAATATCATGGGTTTCAGTTAACTCAACTGATAAAATCTCTAATAATTAAATAAGAGATTTAAGGTTTAATTCTCACCTATACCAAAAATCGAGTGGGTTCTAGATTTTATAGCTTATTGATGCTGACCACGTCAAAAATTAATGTCGAAAACTAATTTAATTTAATATCCTCAATTGAGATGCTTCTTTTGCAACCCCGTTTACGGTTCAAAATTTCAAATTCAGACAAAGAGAACATTAATTTGTCGGAAAAATCAGCTTCGCTACACTTAATTATGTCATGGACATAAGCTTCTTTTGCATGTTTGATAATTGATGCTTATTGGTAAGTTTCGCGTCAATTAAGTAGATTTGGACAAAAGCTTTCTGGCAAGCTGTAACCCTCTTAATTAATCCGAGCTAACTTGTTGGAACCTTAGCAACCAACTTACCTATCAATTCGTTTCTCCAAAATAAATAAATAAAACCTATCTTTTTATTTATTTATAAAATTTCAACTTATGGTTTTTGCTTTTGTGATCTTACTCTTTATTATTAAACTGTGACACCAATCGATTTTTGGTGTAAACAAAAATTAAACACAGATTTTTCATTCAACCATTAAAAATTTATCAGTTGAGTTAATTGAAACCCATACATAATACCTATCTAGTATCTGAAATTCAAAGAACCAAGAGTTTTAATTTTGGGTCTAAAAATCTAGTAGTTAATTTATATAAATTATAGTACACTTAAAAAAAAAAAATAAATAAACGTGATCGATTGGTATTGTTTTCACTTGTAGTCATAATGACGTAAGTCTGGAATTCGAATCACATAATTTGGAATCTCAGAAGTCACTTTACGACTACATGTTTCTCTTATATATCTATTCAACACAACAAAATTCGCTAGACCTTTATTAAAGGACGATAAACAAAAGCATAGCATCCCATAGTAGAAAATTGTGTTGGCTAGGACATTGTTTGTGGCCCCTCTTGTCATTGCTTTATAGGTTGGTCTTTCTCACGAGTCACTGACCTCCGGAATTTCTTTCCCATGAAATTATTAAAGGCAAATGGTGCCTTTGGAAGGAAACAACTTTAATCAGAAGACTTTCGGGTTGTCAATGAGGTAAGCCAACCTTATCTCTCTTTCTAACAGAAAGAATGAAGGCAACCACTTGTTTGCTTAATTTGTTCATCTCTCTCATACTTAACTTACATTTTAATATTTTTTTAATGACTAAAATTTACTATACTTCTTTAGGACGGGTTTGGATTGAGGGGAGAAGGAGGGAGTAGAGTAAAGTTGACTGAAAATAGGCTAATTTACACACTTAATTTGTTCGTTGTATCCTTCTCAAAAAAAAAAAAAAAAATGTTCGTTGTATCTTAAATTCTTCAAATAAATTTTTTAAAAATATAATATTGTTTGTGTCGCATTAGTGATTAGTTAATGCAGCTATATATATGTTTGAATTTAGTTTAAAATTTAAAGCATATCGATTAAGGAATTGTATTTAAATTTTTAGTTAGTTTAATTAATAAAGTCTTTGATGGTTGAATAAGAGATTTGAGATTTAATTTTTACTTACACCAAAAACTGATTAGTATCTTAATTTAATGATAAATAGTATAATCATTAGAAGTGAACGCCATAAATTGAAACTATATATATATATATAACCCTATTATTATTATTTTATATATATATATATATATATATTATAATATTATAAAATAAATCTTATGGTGAACAACTTCTACCAAACCTGTTAATAAAACAATTCCAACCAAGGGATCACATAACATATATAGTATATAATAGTACATTTCTTATTGGCAACAAAAATGGTTGAGTTTGGGTAGATTGAATGATTGAGATATTGGTGATTAAAAAAGTGTTAGCCAGCCGATGCAAGGACTGAATAAACAGATGGCCTTAATTATGATTACGGGAAACAAGTCAGTTCTAGATTACGGCAATTTCCTTTATTTGGGATTCATAATGTGGTCCCAATCCTAAGTTAGTGTGCATAAATACCATATTAAGTGTGTAATTATCATTTATGAGCCCGAAATCATCAAATTGCACATGTTATGCTTAGTTATTTATTTAATTAAGCACTTTTCTCTGTCATTGGGTTTGGAAATGATCGAACCCAGAAAAGCTTTGAGAATGAATAAATGTGCTAAACGAAATTGAATTTCATATCTAGTAAAAAATCTCTGTCATCCAATGAAATCTTTTGATGGTTGGGTTCCTGATATATATGACCACAACTTGGTGATAATGCACACCTGACACATCTTTCTGCTCTGCATGGACATTATTTTGTGAAGAATTTGACAAAACTGCATTTACATTAATGTATGATGTATTTGTGAGTTTCAGTTTTTTATTTATTTATTTTTTTAATTTGTAGTGGGAGAGACTGGGGTGTTTAAAGCTTCAACCACAGGAAAAAGACGATACATAAAAGGTTTGGCCTTGCTTCCAGTGCCATTTGTCAATCTTGTCCAGTGTATTGGATGAAAGGGCCTAGCAACATCATGAGCTATTACTCATAAAAAATAAAAACATCATAAGCTATTTTATGTAAAAGGAAAAAGATTTAAAAAGAAAAAGGAAGTGTACTCAAGAGCTCCAACCAACTGCATCTCAATCTCAAAGCTCATCTGTAAAATAGTACAATGACAATATAAGAACAATATAAAACTGACAACAAAAACTAAAGATACTTTGTTTTTGGAATAAAAAAATTAAAATGAAATTTAATTAATGTGGTTGTCCATTACAGAGTTACCCATCTTTTTTTACTGTAATCTCTCTCTCTCAATTTAGATTCAATACAAAGTTAGTGTAAAAACCCTTATATATATTTCCTACCAAAAAAAAAAAAAACCTTTATTTATACATTACAATAATATTATGTTACATAAGATTTTTGCAAAAAAAAAAAAAAAGAGATTAATAAATACAAATACACATTCTCATTAAAACTCTATTACTTAATATAATTGAATTTTTTAAACTTTTTGTTTGGTAGATAGTAAAAGAGGTAGAGGTAGAATTCGAACAGCTGACATGGGGCATCACAAAGCCATAGCCATTGAAATATCACTTAAGCCCCTTAAACTGTATTGATATTATCAAACTTTTGAATTAATTAATGAAAAACTTGTTAAACAACACTTTGTTTTTAGTTTTATTTTTTATTTTTTGTATTTTTTGAGTGTATTTATATAATTTAGGAAGTTGATTTTAACCATGATTGGGTTTTAAAGTTTTCTAATTAATTATATTAGATAATAGAGTTTTAATAAAAGTATGATTGAGTGTTTTAGTCTTAATGTATATAAAGCTTTTAGTACACCCTATTCTTATTAATTTAATCTCAAAAAGAAAAACCCATTATTGTAATTTTGTAAACCACCAAAAGCTTTAGATTGGTTTGTTATCATACACAAACAAAAACCCCCACCACCACCAAAACCCAGCCATGGAAAAAAAAGAGAAGAAGAAGAACAACAAGAAGCAGAAGCACCAACACCCAAATGACCAAACCACCAAACCCACATCAGATTTCTCTTTCAAGCCTTGCTCCGACGTAAAGGGTCTCCGATTCGGCGGCCAGTTCATCGTAAAATCATTCACAATCCGTCGTGCTAGGCCTCTTGAACTTTTACAGCTCCTTTCTTTTCCACCAACCAATACCAATACCAATACCAAACCCCACAGCAATAACAACAGCAATAAACTCCCTTTTCCTTCGACCACAGCTTTCTTGCCCACAAACTTTACAATCTTGGCACACCATGCCTGGCACACCCTCACACTAGGCCTTGGCACCAAGAAATCCAAAGTACTTCTATTCGTTTTTGAAACTGAGTCCATGAAGTCAGCTATAGACCGTGTTTGGCCATCGGAGATACCACTTGGAGAAGTGAACAAGAGGCTCATCAGAGGCTTGGCAGGGTCCGAGATGGCTAGGTTCAAGTTCAGAAAAGGGTGCATAACTTTTTATGTGTACGCAGTCAGGAAAGTCGGAAGCATGAGCTTTTCATGCGCTGATGATCTCAGGAACATACTACAGTCTGTGGTTGCACTCAATGATTTCTTGGATCACACTGCAATGCTTGCTATGCCTAACCAAAGAAGCATTAGCTATGCCACTCCACCTCCTGTGGCCATGGCTCACTAGGCAACATTTTCTTTCTCTTTTCTTTCTTTTTATTATTTTTATTTTTATTGTTATCATCAGCTTGCTTAAAGAATATCAATGCCATCATCATCATCTTCGTCATCTTATCTTAGGAATTTTTTTTTTTTTTAATATAATAATTTTAGTTTGACTTTTTAATGATTTTTTCTTGGTTATGATTATGATGGGGGATAGGTTTATTTGTTGGAGATCTTGTTTTTGTTTTCTTTTTTCTCTTTTTGAAAAAGAAACTGTATTTTAGTATGAATAAATTGGACCGACTTCTATATATGACAGAGAATTGTATGCCTCTGTTCTTTTGCAGTGTGGCACATGTTACAGGTTCAGTGATTGTTATCTTGAATATAACAACTATGTAAAAAAATAATTATTTCTGTCAATATTTGTTGTTTCTCTTTTAAGAAAATAGTAAATAATTTTCCTTATTCATATTTCCTTTGCCGCATCAATTCTATTAGTTTTTTTCATTCTTCCATTCTCTTTGTACAAACAATAGTACAAAAATAATACAATTGACCATATGTGTAGGGTAGCTAGTTATGACTATCCTTTTCATGCCAAATACTCTCATTTGCGACCTTGATGCCACTATAGTCTCAGTTGTCTTAGGATGAGCTTTAGATTATTATTATTTTTTGATTGATTGATTTATATATATATATATATATATAACTTTTTAAAAATTCACTTTTAATAAAGGGAAAAGTTAATCTAAACGCACACTTGGACGTGAAAATTCATCGTTTGCGCATCAAGTCCAGAACATCATAAATCCCTTGGCACTGAATTGCTTAATTAGAGATTGTTTTGTTACTTTTGTATAGCCTGAGATTAAATATTATCAACCATATTTACAGTAAATATATTTCAGGGTCTAATTGCATATGAATAGTTGAATACCTCAATAAAAGGAAGCTAGCTTGCATTAACGATATCTCAATTTCAGGGCCAACCCAATCTCCCTCCGTTAGCACTGTTTTCTAGTAACTTGTGCCTAGATATAATCCGTGAACGGTGAACCCAAATGTCGAAGCTACACATGCATTCTGGCAATTGGTTTAGAACGCGTGCCATAGATATTATTCGACTGTTTTACATATTTTAATACTCGTTCTACAAAGCCAAATTTCTCGAAGGTTAAAAAATAATTTCCCTCATTAATAAACATGTGAACTCAAATTGTAGTAGTCATAACTCAGAACTATGATGAAGTAAATAAATAAATGGATGATATATATAACTGCAATGATGTGTGGTGCATGGATGAATGTGATGAAGATGATGGTGGTGAGAGGGAAAAAAGGCTGTTTGGCATGATGGAAAAGCAGAAATGGGGTACTGTAAAAAAGCAAAAGGGCCACCTTCTCCACCTCTCTGGAATTATGGTCTACCAAAAAAAAAAGTGACGGGAAAGGAAAACCATTCTTTTTTTTTCTTCTTATTTCCACCTCCCTGGTCTTAATCATGGCCATGAGAGAAGGCCCCATGCCAACTACCTTTTATCACATGAGTCTTGGACATCTTTGTCCTTCTGAGGCAACTAGAATAAATATGCGTCTGTACTCTTTACAATTCCATGTTCTTGGTGTAAGGAGTAGTGAGCAATAGGAATCACATGCTATATATAGTTTATATACAGAATAATTTTCAGTACCAAAAATCACTATGAAGGATAGTACTATACTATTGCTATAATTTAAACTCGGGGATAAACAAATTGTATATAAATAATTAAATATGTTGATGTTTCCAAAGAGATCAAAGTTTCAGGCCATACATGCATAAAGTACTTGAGAGTCTAATGGTAAAAGAGTTTGAATTACGTAATTAGTAACATGTTATAATTATTATTTTTTTAAAAAAGAAGAAGTTACAGGACGTGTGTACTGTGCATAGTACATATAACATACATGGAACATATTTGAAATGTAAGGCTACTCTTTTTGACTGTTGGAACATGAAATTTGGATTTCACTTTGTAAAAATTGGAGAGGAACAAGGACTGCCGAACCAATCGGAGATGCCCTAAAACACCTGATATGACTTGGACCTAACAAGTCTGAATTTCAAGGAAAGGGTTTAATTAAACAAATGAAGCTAGTCCTATTCAATAGTTGGCATAAAGTAGATTGAGAAGCAATCATCAGTTAGTAGAATGTGCTGTGAAGCTGATACATGAAAATATATTCTTAACAACTATCTAATTAGTAATTACTACGAATCTTACATAAGAGTCTAACAGGAAGAGTCATTGGGAACCAAACTAATTCATGACACCTCAGCCAATATGGTAGAGAATTTCCTTACTTAATTCTTGCAGAGAGCAGCTGTAAAGCGACTAATTTAGCTAGGGGTCCAATCAATAAAAAAGATACACAATAAGCTCTAATTGCTCTTCGATAACAACTACTGTCCATTCCAACAATTATTCCAAATCTGCCAGCTCCATTGTCTTCTCCTATTGGAAACCTGTTTGGGCAATTGTAACATCATGCTGCTGAGAGGTTCTAGTGATTTGGTTATATGTTGCTATCCTTGACTAAGGCGAACACCTCAATTTTATATATATCTCGATTGGAACACAACTGTCTTAACATGTGGAAATTGGGAAGGAAACTGGAGAGGAAAGATTAGCATTTGGTTTTCATCCCCCAAATGGTTCAAGTTACACACAGGCCTGCAACTTCTTCTGTTTGCATATGGCAAAGTATAAATGTAATTGAATGTTTTTACAAAAAACAAATGAAAAATGGTATTTTAACCTTTTATTCCAAATAAATAAAAGGGTAAATTGCACTTCCCCTATGTAAGGAATCAACTATAATATCACCCAACTTTAAAATCGAGCAATATCCCATTGATTTATTGCTAACATGCAAATAATCCATAATATCAAATTTTCCATTAGATTCAAAACACATATACAAAGAACTTTTTTATCATTGAAATCGACCAATATCCCATTGATTTTTTATTTAAATGCATAGGCAAGGAGGTTGGGGAATGGGTAATTGGTTCGAGGGAGGAAGGGTTTAGGATGTTAGACAACTAGCAAGGTATATGTGGCATTTTTCAATACGATCTCCACGATAGTGGCTCAAATTGCCAGATAATGCATGTTCTTCATTTTGCAATTGATAGAAAGGTGGAAAATCTTCCTAAGAATAAATAATACTTATGTAATTCCAAATATCTTTAGCAGTTGCAAAAGAAGTGATGAGGTAATAGTCTCCATCCTCAATTATTGAGTGAAGGTTTTTATTTTTTGAATTTTAGATATTAATCTACATAATCTTCTCAAAAGCTTCTAACTTTTGAATCTAGGTGGTTAGAGTTGTATTCTATGTTTGGGAAGGATGAATTGCTTTCAAAAAGGAAAAAACAATTGATTGCCTCCTAATTGGTTGAACCATAGGTGTGGTAATTTACTTCATGGGCAAGGTCTCTTGTTCAAAATTACCCAACTGCACCAGGTAAAGGCTTAAAAGAAGCATATGATTCCTTCAAGAATGCTTCACTTGGCTCAAAGGGGACATGACTAAGTTGTAGAGCTCCGCTCGTACTCTTGGCTTGAGGCTGTATTGCGGTTGTCACGACGAGCATAATGATGTTTGTGGCATGGTTCCTAGTGAGAGGAGCAACTAAGGAGTTAGGTGGAGGACTTGAGCCTAATGAAAACGGTGAGGGAGATATGGTTGAAGGAGGAAAACTTTTTGTAAAGATAGTTTTCTAGTATTTGGTAAGAAAAAAAAAAAAAACTGGTCAACGGAAAACAATCTTTAGTCAACGGAAAATTTTAATAAAAATAAGGCTTATTTTCTACAGATTGTTTTCCAAAAAAAAAATTCGGAAAACAATCTCTCTCTCACTCGTTTCATCTCTTATAAATATTATATTCTTCTGCAGTCGTGGGAAACATGATATTTTCGCGCCTTCTCTCTCTCATGATAAGCTCTCTCACTTTCTCTCTCTTCTCTTTGCTTTTTATCTAATCATATATTCTTTGTTTTGAATTTCAAGCTTGATTTTTTTTTTTTTCTCTAAGAAATTTTTGGTTTGATGGATTCTAGGCAGAAGTTACTTCTTTTTGCATATAAAAGTGCAAAAAATATATAAAATAAGGATGAGACCCACTGCTTTTTATGCGCTATGTATGCAGAGACGACTTAATGTATTTGAGGGCCTGAGGTAAAACTAAAATTGAAACCTCTTATATATTTAAATATGATTTTAAAAAAATTAAATATTACTTAAACTTTATTGTCTTGTTTTAGATGCAAAAATTACAACTAATTCACGTGAACTACGTAGATTTTTTTTTTTTTTTTTTAATTATTTGAGAAATGCTACATTCACAATATTTTCACAAGAAATCTTATGTGTTAAGTTGTTACTGGTTCTAATTTGAATTCATTATTGAAATTAATTTTTTGTCATTAATAATAGCCTGTAACAACCTACCATTTAGGATTTATTGTGAAAAATATTGTTGACGTAGTATTTCTCTTTCTTTTTTTTTTTTTTTCATTTGATAAAAAATATTATTTTATTTATTGACTAATATTTGAGCTTAATTAATACTATTAGAGTTTGCTTGAAATCCGCTTATTTTGATAAAACTGAAAACTTTTTACTGAAAGTACTGTAGATAAAGGTAAAAGTTAGTTAAAATAGTATAGTAGGATTCATGAATAGTACCAAAAAGTGAAATGGAGCCCATAAATAGTAACAAAAAGAAGCTAATAGTAAAATAAGCTAGTTTTTTAATTTTTTCCAAACACACACTTATAATGAAAAAAAAAACACTATTAGTTAAAATTTAGGGGCCTTTTTCTACTTGGAGCCTTAGGTGATCCCAACATTTGCTTCTAGTATAGAGCTAGCTTTATATGTATGTACAGTTTATATATATATATATATATATATATATGTATGTGTGTGTGTGTGTTTTTTTTTTTTTTTTTTTTGTACGTTATTGTCCATATATATGAGCAAAAAGAGTGGTACAGATTATTGGATATATTTCAACAATTTACTTTTGTGATAAAGTAAAAGGAACAAAACACAAATCTAAATATAAACAATAACACAAATAGATATGATAGATAAGAGTAATAAATAAATACTTAATATATTTAAGAAGAAATCTGCAAATAATTAAAAACTCACAGACCAAATGCGTGAAGGATGAATGATTCAGATCAAGTCTTATGTTTGATACAATCTCCTTAAAGCAAATTTCGCTCTTCACATAATCACTGTGGTGTTTTGAGACTCACGGACGTCTGCCACCCAAGATAAAATGATTTACACCACGAAAACGAAGCACACAAGGTTGTGCTCTCCAAACTACTCAATGTCTCTTTCTCTCTCTGACACAAAATGAATGCACAAAATATTCTCACTTGAGGAGTTTTCTGTAAAGTAGTTTTATGAATGAGGGACAATGAAAAATTATACGTTATTGAACAAGCACTCTGTTTTAGTAATAACTACTGTGCACAAACTAACTGACTCAAAGATTAAAATAATAAAATATTATTATTTGAACAAGTAGGCCTAGTCCACATATGCCAAAAGCCCAACCCAATGTCTAACTCATGAGCATATAAACACATATATTATCTATTTCATTTCTTATGTGGGACTCAAAATTTTTGCCACTTTTAATAACATCTAAGTGAATATAGAAAATATCAATTTCTTATTTACTCCGTGCTATTTTTCCAATAGAGATCATGAAAATTTGACAACTAATTTTGATTTTATCTATTGTCAAAATTTTAGTACAAAAACCAAATTAATTCTTGGTTTTTTATTTATATTGATTACAATAATTGGTTTACATATACACATATTTTAAATTATACAAGAAATTAAAAAAAAAAAATTTGCATACTAAACACCAGAAAACATTCTCAAGGTCATTTTCAAGGTCGTTTCCAAACACCGAAAAATAAAATAGTTTTCCAAAAAAATTCTTTCTGAAAAATGAACAATTTTTCAGAAAACATTAATTCTGAAACAAATAGAGCGTTAATAGGAAAATTGTCTTTGATTTATTTTTATTTTTTTAAAATTGTTGCTAAATGGATTGAGTGTGTTGCCATTGCTTAATTAGTCAATTTTGATATTTAGGGAGGGAGGAATGAAGTCTATAGTTTAGGGAAAATGCAATTATTGCTAAATGGATTAAGTGTGTTGCCATTGCTCAATTAGTCAATTTTGATATTTAGGGAGGGAGGAATGAAGTCAATAGTTTAGGGAAAATGCAATTAATCCAAAATAAAATGACTAAGAAAAGTTAAAAAAGAACATCGCCCACCATGGGGCTCGAACCATTTTTAATAACATCTAAGTGAATATAGAAAATATCAATTTCTTATTCACTCCATGCTATTTTTCCAATAGAGATCATGAAAATTTGACAACTAATTTTAATTTTATCTATTGTCAAAATTTTAGTTTAAAAACCAAATTAATTCTTGGTTTTTTATTTATATTGATTACAATAATTGGTTTACATAATACACATGTTTTAAATTATACTAGCCTCTGAGCACGCGCTCACGCGCATGCTCAGAGGCTCTTCTATTTTTTGGGTAAGGGTTAATTTAGAGCATTTATTATAATTTGGGGTTACTACATTTTCTAATCACAAAACAAACCTAGGGGTATGATGAGTGTCATGTGTGGAGAAATAATTTTCCAATCACAAAAAAATCTAAGGGTGTGATTGGAAAATTATTTCTCCACACATGACACTCATCATACCCCTAGGTTTGTTTTGTGATTAGAAAATGTAGTAACCCCAAATTATAATAAATGCTCTAAATTAACCTTTACCCAAAAAATAGAAGAGCCTCTGAGCACGTGCGTGAGCGCGTGCTCAGAGGCTAGTTTTTTACTAATAAATTTTGTAAGGTTATATGTAATGAATAAATAAGAAAAGAGGAAAATTATCTTATGAGAGATTCTCATGAAACCTCTCTCCTACATTATGTGTGGGTTTCCTATACTGTTGTTACATGTCTCCCACAAACCCACCTAAAATGTTTTTCCTTTTGATATGTTTGTAGTCATTTTGTTTGGAATTTTTTTTTTAAAGCTTGATAAAATTTATTTGTTACTAAAATTTTGATCCGCCTTATATTTTTCTTTTTCACAATCTCCCTACTAAAATGTTTGGATAATCAAATTTAATGGTTACTAAAATATACTCAGAATTATCTATATCACTCTTAGCTAACTTGCACTCTCAAATGACAAAAAATAAAAAAATAAAAAGGGAATAATATAAAAAATAAAAAATGAAGAATTTAATGCAACATAAAAAATGAAAAGAATTCTAAAATGAAAGAAAGAAAATAATCAAACAAAATGGTATATGCCATTCAGTTAGTAAAATGTAAACAAAATGATTTCAAAAATTTGTTTGTGCCCTCTACTAAGTCCACAATCAAAAGGTAGTTTCTCAATAAAATGAATAAATGGTAAAAAAAAGTCAGCTACTTACAATACATAATATTTACTTTTAAAAAAAATACATCTCTCTTAGATCAAAAGCCAGGGCAGTCAATTGTTCTCCCATCTTGCTAATATCCTCATGTTCTTTGCACATGTACATAACATCTGCAAGAAAAAAAATGGTAAGACCTAGGCTCCACACAAAGTACAAAATGGTGTTGTAGAATAGAGGCCAAAGATGCAAATGTTCAATCCGAAATAAAACCAAATAAATTGTGCAAGCAAAGGAATGATCAAGTGGCACAACCATCCATTGAGTTCCATTGATTTTCTTATGAAATCAAAGAATTAATGGGATTTTGAGGAATGCTCTGCATATTGGGTTCCACAGTTTGCTAACAGCACCACACGTGGTCTTGCCTAGCTTGCAATTGAGATTAAATCCATTAAATTTTTGTTCAAAAAAATTCTAAAATAAATTTATTACAACATAAATAAAAAAGAAACCCTACTCACCATATATTCTGTATGACAATGGTTGCAACCCGAGGCATTAAAAATTGGATAACAATGAATGGAACTCAAGAGAAGACACGTTGAGAGCAAAAACAGATACAATATTTTAAAGCATCAATTGAATGTAAGAAATAGAAAACTAAAAAACATTATAAGTAAAAGAATAATATTTTCTTATATACTTATTCGGATAATCTTGGAAGTCAAGTAATGAAGTCTTTTGTTATTCTAGTGCAGTAATATTCTATTCGGTTTTTTTTTTTTTTTTTTTGATATATCCAGAAGAAGAAGAAGATGAAAAGGAAGGAGGATATAATATGAAACTTAAATAAAATAAAATAAAAACTAGATAAGCAAAAGAAGTTAAAGAGAAGTTAAAATTTTTAAATTTGATAGTAAAGCAGTTTCTTAGGAGTAAAACATGGGAGAGTGGAATTCAAACAATTTGTTAGGAGTAAAATGTGGGAGTGGAATTCAAACGTGTTAAGTTTTTTTTTTTTTTTCAAAATAGAAACGTGGTAGATAATGTTTTTGATACAACGTGGCTTTTTTCATTAGGTTTTTTGTTTTCAATTTTTATCAATTTAAGATTTTAAACCATTTCTTATGATTTAGAGATAAATATAAGTTTATTAAATTAAGGGTATTTCATTAGGCTTTTTTTTTTTTTTTTTACTGAACGTGAGGTTTTTTCTAAGAATAAAATATTAGAAATTTTACCATTTAGTTGTATTTTTTTTTTTACTCAACGTAAGGTTTTTTTTAAGAATATAGTATTAGAAACATGTGTTAGAATAAGTGGGTTAGTAGAAGTGTTCCTATTTTGTAGGTAATGTTTTGTTAAATTTATCTAAAATTTAGGACTCTTTAAATTGATAATTTTACATGTCTAACCCTACTATTTTACATGTCCATTCCAATGACTCCTCAATGCAAACCAAAAAGTTTGTGCATATGTGAACCTAAGAGAGATAAAAGAATTAGGGAACCAAGTATTATTATTATTATTTTTTTTAAAAACTTTAATTAATAAACCAACGTTAGCATGCATGTTATTAAAGAGAAGTTAAAATTTTTTAAATTTGATAGTAAAGCATTTTCTTAGGAGTAAAACATGGGAGAGTGGAATTCAAACAATTTGTTAGGAGTAAAATGTGGGAGTGGAATTCAAACGTGTTAAGTTTTTTTTTTTTTTTTTTTTTTTTTTGAATTTGAAAAAAAAAGGATCGGCCAGAGTTTTTTTTTTTTTTACAAAACGTAGGATTTTTTTTTTCCAAAATAGAAACGTGGTAGATAATTTTTTTGATACAACGTGGCTTTTTTTGTTTTCAATCACCACCAACATTTCAAAATTAAATTTTAAAAAAAAAGAAAAGAAAAAAAAAGAGTTAACGTGATACATATATATAAAAAAAAATAAAAAAATAAAAAAATAGAACTCAAGGTTGCTACATACCTAAATAAAAAAATTTAACGCCAAAAACATATACATTCAGTCACCTCCAACATTTCAAAATTACATTAAAAAAAAAAAAAGGATAGTTAACGTGATACATTAAAAAAAAAAAATGTAGAACTCAAGGTTGCTACGTACCTAAATAAAAAAATTTAACGCCAAAAACATATACAATGATGGTAAAAATATATATATATATATATATGAAGAAGGAAAAAAAAAAGAAGTGAAGTGAGGAGGAGAAGGAAATAGTAATTGATCATACTGTTTTTATTTCAATTCAAATTTTTTAAATAAAATGTAAACAAAGGCTATTAAAGGAGGTAAGAGAAGTCATACTGTTTAACTGTTTACGAATGATTTTGAATGCTTCTTTTGTAGCATAAGGCAGCACTGTCTTTGGATCACAATACCTACAACATGAAATGACAATTCATTAAGAAGTGCAATGGTAAAGTATATGAAGGAACCATTTATTTCAAAATTACATTTTAAAAAAAGAAGAAGAAAAAAAAAGTAGTACTTAAAGAAAGTCAATCATAAATAAAAGAAAAGAAAATAAAGAGGAACTTGCAAAAAATAGAACCTGAAAATTTGTTGAAGCCTCTGACAGTAAATGTCTTTAATCTGAAGAAAAAGAAAGGAGGATGTAGAGCTAAACTAAATGTCTTCAATCTGGAAAAAAAAAAAAAATGAGAGAAAGAAAGTGAGATAGAAACTGCAAAGCGTACGTGAGTTTGTGGTTTTAAAATGTAGGAGTTTTAATTTACATATCTATCCCCGGTAGTTGAAAACTTGTAAGTGAGTATGATGAGGGTATTTTAGGCATGAAAAATGTGGAATCCAAACAGGGGAAGCCCCTTAAATAGTAGTATAGACAAGAAATTTAAAAAAAAAAAAAAATTTGCATACCAAACACTAGAAAACATTCTCAAGATCATTTTCAAGGTCATTTCCAAACACCGAAAAATAAAATAGTTTTCCAAAAAATTCTTTCTGAAAAATGAACAATTTTTCAGAAAACATTAATGTTAAAACAAATAGAGCGTTAATAGGAAAATTGTCTTTGATTTATTTTTATTTTTTTAAAATTGTTGCTAAATGGATTGAGTGTGTTGCCAATGCTCAATTAGTCAATTTTGATATTTAGGGAGGGAGGAATGAAGTCTATAGTTTAGGGAAAATGCAATTATTGCTAAATGGATTGAGTGTGTTGCCAATGCTCAATTAGTCAATTTTGATATTTAGGGAGGGAGGAATGAAGTCTATAGTTTAGGGAAAATGCAATTATTGCTAAATGGATTAAGTGTGTTGCCATTGCTCAATTAGTCAATTTTGATATTTAGGGAGGGAGGAATGAAGTCAATAGTTTAGGGAAAATGCAATTAATCCAAAGTAAAATGACTAAGAAAAGTTAAAAAAGAACATCGCCCACCGTGGGGCTCGAACCCACGACCACAAGGTTAAGAGCCTTGCGCTCTACCAACTGAGCTAGACGGGCTCTTGTTGTTATCACCTTTCAAATAATTTAATATAAATATATCAATACAAGCTTTTCATCCATTTCATTCAGTAGTTAATCAAATCAATTCCAAGGTCAGCTAGGCCTAGCTGACCAAAACGATCACAAACTCCGCAAACCGAAAATGGGGTTTCTATGGACGCTGCTGGAGCTCTTGCTCGCCTTCATTATCATCGCACTCTTTGCTTTACTTTCTGCAATCTTCATCGAAGCTTCTCGAAGAAGTTACAACCACACGTACCCAATCTAATCCTCTTTCAATTTCTCTTCGATTCACAATCTCTTCCTTTTTAGTTTTTGGTTTTAGTTTTTGTTAAATTGAATGTTGCTTGATCTAATTTTTCTTTTTATTTGATTTATTATTGGCCAGGCATGTCGAAGCCCCCGCGATCTTCGAGGACCCTAATTCGTTAAAGCAGGTAAATCTACATTGCATATTATTTTTGCGATTTTAGCTTCAAATTAGGGTTTTATGGTGTTTATGAGATTTGTAACCCTCCGTTTGGTTGATGAGAAAATGAAATAAACGAATTTGGAATTCCTGCTATTTAGGAGTTTTTTTGGAAATTTGTTTTTCAACTATGGTTTTATCTGCGAGTGTGAATCTTGAGGGCATGGGATTGAGATTAGGCTTATGCATGGGTTTCAAAATTCATCTTGGAAACTAGTGGTTTGAAATGAATGCTTTTGTTAAGAATGGTCCAAATGTTGTTCTTGTGTTGCACGGTTGGTTCGATTCTGTTGAGGAATCTCTGTCACCGTTTATATGTTGAAGCCTCGGTGGTTAACTCAAGACATTATTTATAGTGTATTTGATAGTTCATAAAAGAGTGGAAAAAGTAAAATGAGGTGGGAAATGAAAAAGAATACTATGTTCCTCTCACTGTTTTAGAATCTTTTGTTTGGTGGTTTTTGATAAGGAATGGAAAGGAATGTGATTACGAAAAATTGGTGTTATACTCTTCTCTAGAAAGTAGGAAAAAAGGTAAAATTTTAAAATGGAAAGCATATCATGATCCCCTTGCGTACAAAAATATGACGGTTGGAGAGGAATGAAATGGAATGACTGATTTCATTGTCTCTCCTTTCTGTACTCTGAAAGTGCACCTTGCAGGACATATGATGTCATAAAATTGGAACGATAAAAACTCCAACGGGGGATGGTGGGTGCCCACCATTCTCTTCAGAGTTCATATCCTTTCCTCCCTTCTGAAACTAGCTTTTATGCTCCCTTGGTGTAGTCATTTTCTGATATATCTTTATTTTGTAGTATAAGGCATCGGTAACACCTTTTTTACAGAGGATGACAGTTTTCTGGTTGGACCATAGGCTTCATGGAAACAAATCTGTGCTTCTAAAAGAATGATAATAGAGACATAATCCAAGGTGGATTTTTATAAAGTAGATTATGTTCCCCCCCACCTTAATGACCTACACTCCATCATGATATCTGAAGTTCATATGAAAGACTTTAACATTAGTATATAATGAAAAGGATAACTTATCCAAAAAGGATATATGATGTGTGTTTCTAAATTTAATAAATGCCTTGCAGATGTATAAACTTCTGAGATCAAGTTTTTAGTTATTAGTGAGCAATATGTTGTCTTCAAAAGTATCTGCGAAGAAATATTAGAATTCTCTTGGTCTTTTTCTAGAAATATGTTGTTTATTGTATTATACTCTTTGCTGTTATTATTGTGATAAGTATGTTCACTGTACAATGTTATGTTGGTATGAATATTATGGACTGTCTGTAGTCGTTTTGGGTGATTCCGACATTTCTGAAGGATTTTGTTCTAGGTTCCTTGCCCTCATGTTTCTGATCCGGCAGAGAAGTATATATCTTTGATAATACCTGCATTCAATGAAGAGCATAGACTTCCTGGAGCACTTGAGGAAACTATGAAGTAAGTACAACATAAGTAATTGCACTCTACTTTTTCTTTCACCAAGCCCCTTTTTTTTTTTGCTTGAATTTTAGCATGAAAATCAGAAAAGGTGTCTACTTTCATATCATCTTTTTCTTAGTCAGCTCTGTGAACTCTCTCTCTTCTTAATTCTTTTTTTTGGGGGGGCAGGGGGCAGTGTTGAGCTTTCAGAGCTTGATTGTGAACCAATTGAGACTTGGCACCTGGAATGATATATGGATCTGTGCCTGCTCAAACTCATATTTATTGACTCACAAAGGACACTTTCATCCTTTTTATTTTGTACAAAAAATTTTTATTTATGTGTAGCATAACCATTTATTGTTATGTAGTATTACACAATGAAGATGGGGGGCTTTGCATAAATGTGTGTCTCGTTGCCTAAGAACTGCACTTATGAAGTAGTTAAATAATATCTGTAGTTGGCTACTACTGAGAGGGTTGCATTTTGAATTGTACTGATAATTATGTCTGTTTCTTTGTAGTTATCTTGAACAACGTGCGGCAAAGGATAAGTCATTTTCTTACGAGGTATCATTTTGTTCCCTCCATTAACTAAATCATCTGAGTTGGTTATCATGGCCTATGATTATATTATTGCACCCTGAGATCGTATCTAGGGCTGAATTTATGTTTTATAAAAGAAATTCAAATAGGGATATTTGTGTTTCTAGTTCTTTACTGGATTTGTAATGAGGGTTATCGTACAAGCAGATGCTAGACAGGTTTTCCCATTTTGAGCTCTGCAGTATTTTTTTTTTTTTTTACAAAATGAGATCTTGTGTGCTTCATCATAAGGTTTGATTATTTTTCGTAAATGCTATTATGTCAAGTTCCTAATAACAAGGCATTGAAGCCTGTTGAACTAATATATCTATTGCATTAGCGTGTTTAATTGAGTAAACGTTGGCCCTAATATTTGAACTCTCACTTCTATGAGTATCACCTCTTCACCCTGGCACAATTAATTCTCAGCTACTGCTTTTCCTCCTCCTGCTTTGTAGGCCTTCTTGTTAATTTACATAAGTTCTCATTAAAAGGTAGTGGAAGAAAATATCTTATATTGTCTCTGCCACTCATTCTACTGTATATGCATTTTTCTTTCCTTCAATAAAATAATGTTAGTTGTTTTGCTAGCTTGGGTTTGTATTTTGTACTACGTTTTTTTGTTGCTGCTTAACTTTTGAATGGATGAATTTTTACCAGGTGGTGATTGTTGATGATGGAAGTTCTGATGGGACTAAAAAAGCAGCTTTTAACTTTGTAAGGAAATACACTGTAGACAATGTGAGGGTTATCCTTCTTGGTAGAAATCATGGCAAGGGAGAAGCTATTAGAAAAGTGAGTCTAACTTTAACAATTCACTTATAAATGTGTTCTGATGTTATTGAGAAGCTTCCATCTTCCTCTTTTACACATGACGACAATTGATTGAAGCGCTTTACCTTTGTGAAAGCATTGTAAAACAGGGAATGCTTCATTCACGTGGTGAACTGCTTCTAATGCTGGATGCTGATGGAGCAACCAAGGTTAATGACCTAGAAAAACTTGAAAATCAGGTTTGTATTATCCCTCATGTATGCTGGTACTTTCGTATAAACTTTTTAGTCGTTGAAATTTTAGTTTAATGTGGTGATGATAATAAAGCTACTGCAAATTATCTGTTATTATGCCTACCAGATTCATGCTTTTGCCAGAAAAGAGTATCATTCTGGGGATTCAGCAGCCAGTGATTCTAGTATTAAGATATCTGATATCCCAATTGCTGCATTTGGTTCTCGTGCTCATCTTGAGGAAAAGGCTCTAGCTACAGTTCAGTCTGCTAAGCTGCTCGCTATTTTGATGTTTTATGCACTTCTCTTGCCAAATTTGTTTTAGATTTTGCTTTGCTAAATCATTTTGCTTGAATGTCACAGAGGAAATGGTACCGTAATTTTTTAATGAAGGGTTTCCATCTTGTGGTTGTCTTAACTGCGGGACCTGGAATTCGTGACACTCAGGTATTTCTGCTTCAATTTTTATTATTTATTATTTATTATTTATTATTTTTTATATTTGATGTCCAATCTACTACCACTGTAGAAGTCCAGTACTTCATTTATGCTGTAAATGAAGCTTGTGTGATAATCTTGGGTAAAATACACTTAATTGTTTATCCTGACGTTGTCTCTTCACTGCATCACAGTGTGGGTTTAAGATGTTTACTAGGGCTGCTGCAAGGAAGCTTTTCACAAATATTCGTTTGAAGAGGTAACTGCATTTATGTGCGTTTTAAGGATATTGTAGAAATAAAGGATCCATTTACCTCTTCCATGTTATCCATCCTTTGTATAATTTGTAGAGTTGAAGGAAACTCATGGTATTCAAATATTATTCTAATTTTTTTGTAAAACATGTTGCGGGAACTGACTTACAATGTGGACTCTGTGCAGGTGGTGTTTTGATGTTGAGTTAGTTTTCCTGTGTAAGTGGTTTGGCATCCCAATGATTGAGATATCTGTGAACTGGTCTGAAATACCTGGATCCAAGGTGAATCCGTTGAGCATACCAAATATGCTTTGGGAGCTTGCGCTAATGTCTTTCGGATATCGAACCCGTATGTGGAAAATTTTTAATTGAGCCTTCGTATTGGAGTTCATCTGGAAGAATTAAAGAAAAGTGACACCTGATTAGGCGTTAGGGTATACGCTTCCTTCTTTCGAGAACATTTGCATTGAGAAAATTTTACAATTTTCGGAGATCTAACCTCGCAATTTCGGCATGTAAGATAATTTGGGGGTACTTTCTTTTTTGTTTATTCCCGATCCATTGGATTAATTCCCAATCTCCCCCTAAAGTAAAAAAAATTGAGCAGTATTGTTCATGATGGATTGGTTATATGCAAATTGACTTCATAAAATTTTAATGGAAAAGATAATTTATATTTGAAATTGGTAATATATACTTTTCACTGTGAGAATGCCCATTAAAACCTCAAAAAATCTCAAATAGAGATTTTGCACTCCATGTCAAGAGGTAAAATGGGGAGGCAAATTTATGGTATAAAGTCATCTCCAATTGAATTCTCAAATTTCTTTAATATTTTTATATAAGATACATGGTATTTAAAAATAAATGTCACATGTCTCACATCCTCCTAAAAATGGTAGGGAACTAGAGGGTTCAATGGTGAGAGGAATAATTTCCCAAAATCTATAACTAATATACGTGTTTCCAATCATCTTCAAAGATACATAGATAAACACGTTGTTTGTATATATAATATTTAATACTAATCCAAATAATAAAATGTCGATTATGATTTTCTTAAAAAAAAAATGTCAGATTACGTAATACATAAAGATATAACATATTATATTTTATGTTTAAGAGATTTATATTTTTTTTATTAATTGTATTTTTTTTTCTTATCTAAATCAAAATTTTACTTATAATTCTCATTTAATGATTTATAGTAATTATGTAAATCTCAAATACAACTTATGTTCACTTTTGTTAAACTCATGCAATGATTAAATTATTACAATTTAAAACAAAAAAGTAATTATTTGTGTATGTACTTTAGAATTTAACTTGAAAATGACATCAACTTAGGGAGTTTATTACATAATCTTTTTCAATGTTTTATTACTTACTCAATTTTATGAAAAATAATAAATTATTTTGTAAAGATTTTGATGTCTCAATACTTAAAGGGAAATGTTAACGAATGTCCTTAGGGCATTGGTTAACAATCAATTTTAGGAAAGTTTTGACATCATTTTTATGAAAAATGAAAAAAAAAAAGCTGTTAAAATATTTTTTTTCTTTTTTCCATAAAAATTTTCTTTAATTGGATTGTTAACCAATGTTTTAAGGGCATTCGTTAGCATGACTCATACTTAAAAGGTTATTCTTTATTTTTGGATGGAGCGAAACATAATCGGGCGTTGATGAAATCCATCAAACTACTTGATTGGATTGAGTGTTTTGGATTGACAATTAATTATAGTAGTTTCATTGGATAGGTTTTGGCATTGAATGATGAGTGAGAGAATTAAAAGGAGAGGGGTAGACAGTAGGGAGAAAAGGAGTTTGTCTCCGTTGGTTGAAGTTCTAGGATCTTTGGTGCGAGATTTGTAGTCTCTAGTGCTAGGGATGCCAAATAGAGGCTTGAAACGATCACTCCATTGCATAAGTCAACAAATTGTGAAAATTGGTGTAAAAATGATTGTATTTATAATATTGTTGAATATTTCAAGAGTTGGATATAGGCATATCCCCTCATAATACGTGAGGTAAGAAAATGATGCATATATCCACATAGCTAATGCAATCTCTTTTTTGTTAAAGATTACCATTTTATTTCTTTCTCTTTTGAGATGGCTGTAGAAAATGACTTCGGATTGAAACAGAGCTCATCTTTTTTACTTTCTAGTCTTTTTTTTTTTTTTTTTTTTTTTTTTTTTTTTTTTTTTTTTTTAATTTTTATAGAAACTTTTACTTTCTAGTCATGATTCCATTAACTCGACTGCAACTAGTTTTAAAGCCACTCCATAATAAGATAACCAACCTTAAAGGAAAAGAAGAATAACCAAACTTTTCTTATAAATTAGCAGTACCTATCTTCTCGAAAAAAAAAAAAGAAAAAAAGTTGAGCAGTAGCTTGGTGTGAATGCGGGTTAATAATGAAAATTGATATTTGAAAAAAGAAAATTTTCCCAAAAAATTAAAAATCGAAATTGTACAATAAGATACTTAATAAAAGAAAATATCTTTAGTTTTATGATGAAAGTAATAGTGTAAGACTTAATTTTGTCCAAGTAATAATTATCTATCTATCTATCTATCTATCTATACATATATAAGAGAATTCCCCTCTTTCAACTGGACTTTCATGTGATTAAAAAACACTCTCATTAATAAAGGGTAATTTCATTTACAAATAGGGTCATAAATTTCAAATAACAATTTTTTTTTTGAATTCAAAAAGAGAATTCCTAAAATTTAGGTTTTTTTTTACCTTCACATTTAAAAAAAAAAAAATTACTGTTTATCTCTAAAGTTTATCCTTTTTTTTGTTTGAAAAATAAAAAATATATTTCTAAATTATAATAAATGCGAATTATTAACCTTTACTCAAAAAAAGTAAAGAGCCTATGAGCACGCGCTCACTTTATCTAAAAAAAATAGAAGAGTCTCTGAGCACACGTTAAGATTAATTAAACTTCTATTTAAATTTTCTAACGTTAGTAATAGAATTTTAATTGAAAAAATAATTTAATTTTTTTTTTTTGAAAATTTGATAATTGAGTTTCTCCTATAGCAAAATGAATTTAATATTTTTGATGTAATAAGGCTCCCCTTTGCCAAGAAATTAGGAAAGAGCCCTAAAGCTCTCCATTACATAAACGAAAGGTCCTAAAACTGTACAAAAATGTCTCATAAAACATAGAATAGTAATTGAATTTTTTTAAGCCAAAAAAAGAAGAAGAAGATGTATTTGGCTTGCATTCCCCCACTTCCAAGGCCTTTACATGGAGCCAATAAAAATTCAACCAAATTAAAATCCTAAACTATTTAATTAAAAATAAAAAATAAAAAGAAGTCATGAGTGTGCCAAATAATATCATTTAGGTCACAATACAATTAAGAGGATTAACTATTATGAATTGTAAAAGATTTGCTATAAAACATAAATATAAAAATTAATTAGAACTAATTTTGTATCTCAAGAAAAACAAGAATGGTTTTGTAGGGATGACAGGCCCAAAAATGTATATTGGGTCGTGGGTCCTATCCGAAGACATTTGCTGGTTTGAGGATAGGTAAATGTTAGTGTGGAAGTGCAAATTAGTCGATGGAGAAAGGGGACTGGTTGTGAGGGTTCAGGAAGGTGGTTCAAGGACAAATGCCTCCTCGGTTTTAATGATGCAGAGGTCAGAAGGGTTGACCTGACATCAAGAGCAACGTTCTGGACAATTCTACTGGTAAGGATAAGCATCAGAAATGAATAAGATAAGGGGAAGGTAAGAAATATCTAAGGGAAAACTGCTATCACCGCATTAAATACTCTGTAACTAACTCTTTGGCTGCATTAATGTAGATGTGATGCCTAAATAGTGATGTTCAGCCTTACAGTTACCGCTAAAAGTTTCAAAAAGGTGTTGATGGGACAGGATTAAAAACCAACCATTTGATATACATAGGGAGGGCCAAGATGGAGCAAAGGAGGGTAATATAAAGAAGAAAAATCCCATTGTAAGAGGGATCGGAGAATTTGTAGTAAAAAACATTGTAGCACTAAGGACGATAATTGTAATCAAGTCTAAGAGAAATATATTCAAGAACTACTCTCCTTGGACTTTGCCGAGGAAGAATTTCTTCGTAATGAACTTGTTTTTTTTTTTGCTTTCTCACCATCTTTAGTCCATTGTGAGCATTGTCCAATTCATTGAAACCTAGTTTTTAGCCCACTTTTTACAAATTCTTTGTATTGGGCTTTTTGGGCCTTAATCCTTTTACCTTTTGGGCTTAGGATCCAAAACTTGCCTTTACAATTGGTGCCTTCTGTGGGAAACTTGAGCTTTGTTGAGTTTAACGTCTAGCTATGGTGGGTTCAGGGCTGAATCGGGAGGAGTTTGTTAGTTCCCAACGTCAAGATCAGTTCCTCAATCTTGAGTGAAGAAGGGACCGGGAGGTTAGTGTACATACCACGAGTACTAGTAGGAGTCAATCTCGAAGTGGGAGTCACCTCTCTCATGAAGAGAATACTAGAAGCATGTAGTTAGAGATTGACCGCTTACGGAGAAGGTTGTGTCGCGAGCGGCGGAGAAACACTCCTTCAAGCTCTAATCCTTTTTTTCTTATCTAAATCAAAATTTTACTTATAATTCTCATTTAATGATTTATAGTAATTATGTAAATCTCAAATACAACTTATGTTCACTTTTGTTAAACTCATGCAATGATTAAATTATTACAATATAAAACAAAAAAGTAATTATTTGTGCATGTACTTTAGAATTTAACTTGAAAATGACATCAACTTAGGGAGTTTATTACATAATCTTTTTCAATGTTTTATTACTTACTCAATTTTATGAAAAATAATAAATTATTTTGTAAACAGTTTGATGTCTTAATACTTAAAGGGAAACGCTAACGAGTGCCCTTAGAGCATTGGTTAACAATTTATTTTAGGAAAGTTTTGATATCACTTTTATGAAAAATGAAAAAAGCTGTTAAAATATTAATTTTTTTTCTTTTCTCATAAAAAATTTCTTTAATTGGATTGTTAACTAATGTTTTAAGGACACTCGTTAGCATGACTCATACTTAAAAGGTTATGCTTTATTTTTGGATGGAGAGAAACAAAATTGGGCATTGATGAAATCCATCAAACTACTTGATTGGATTGAGTGTTTTGGATCCACAATTAATTATAGTAGTTTCATTGGATAGGCTTTGGCATTGAATGATGAGCGAGAGAATTAAAAGGAGAGGGGTAGACAGTAGGGAGAAAAGGAGTTTGGCGCCGTTGGTTGAAGTTCTAGGATCTTTGGTGCGAGATTTGTGGTCTCTAGTGCTAGGGATGCCAAATGGAGGCTTGGAACAATCACTCCATTGCATAAGTTAACAAATTGTGCAAATTGGTGTAAAAATGATTGTGTTCGTAATATTGTTGAATATTTCAAGTGTTGGATATATGCATATCCCCTCATAATACGCGAGGTAAGAAAATGATGCATATATCCACATAGCTAATGCAATCTCTTTTTTGTTAAAGATTACCTTTTTATTTTTTTATTTTTTTTTTTATATATATAGAAACTTTTACTTTCTAGTCATGATTCCATTAACTCGACTGCAACTAGTTTTAAAGCCACTCCATAATAAGATAACCAACCTTAAAGGAAAAGAAGAATAACCAAACTTCTCTTATAAATTAGCAGTACCTATCTTCTCAAAAAAGAAAAGAAAAAGAAAAAAGAAAAGAAAAGCAGTAGCTTGGTGTGAATGCGGGTTAATAATGAAAATTGATATTTGAAAAAAGAAAATTTTCCCAAAAAAATAAAAATCGAAATTGAACAATAAGATACTTAATAAAAGAAAAATATCGTAAGTTTTATGATGAAAGTAATCGTATAAGACTTAATTTTGTCCAACTAATAATTATCTATCTATCTATATATATATAAAAGGATTCTCCTCTTTCAACTGGACTTTTATGTGGTTAAAAAATACCCTCATTAATAAAGGATAATTTCATTTAGAAATAGGTTCATAAATTTCAAATAACATTTTTTTTTTTTTTTTGGAATTCAAAAAGAGAATTCCTAAAATTTAGGATTTTTTTTTTTTTTTACCTTCACATTTGAAAAAGAAATTACTGCTTATCTCTAAAGTTTATTCTTTTTATTTGTTTGAAAAATAAAAAAATATATTTCTAAATTATAATAAATGGGAATTATTAACCTTTACTCAAAAAAATAGAAGAACCTTTAAGCACGCGCTCACTTTACCTAAAAAAAATAGAAGAGTTTCTGAGCACGTGCTAAGATTAATTAAACTTTTATTAAATTTTCTAACGTCAGTATTAGAATTTTTATTGAAAAAATAATTTAATTTTTTTATTGAAAATTTGATAATTTAGTTTCTCCTATAGCAGAATGAATTTAATATTTTTGATGTAATAAGGCTCCCCTTTGCCAAGAAATTAGAAAAGAGCCCTAAAGTTCTCCATTACATAAACGAAAGGTCCTAAAACTGTACAAAAATGTCTCATAAAACATAGAATATTAATTGAATTTTTTTAAGCCAAAAAAAAAAAAAACAAATATAGATATATTTTGCTTGCATTCCCCCACTTCCAGGGCCTTTATATTGAGCCAATAAAAATTCAACCAAATTAAAATCCTTTCATTAAAAATAAAAAATAAAAAGAAGAAATGAGTGTGCCAAATAATATCATTTAGGTCACAATAAAATTAAGAGGATTAACTATTATGAATTGTAAAATATTTGCTATAAAATGTAAATATAAAAATTAATTAGAACTAATTTTGTATCTCAAGAAAAACAAGAATGGTTTTGTAGGGATGATAGGCCCAGAAATGTATATTGGGCCGTGGGTCCTGTCCGAAAACATTTAATGGTCCGAGGATAGGTAAACGTTAGTGTGGAAGTGCAAATTAGTGGATGGAGAAAGGGGATTGGTCGTGAGGGTTTAGGAAGGTGGTTCGAGGACAAATGCCTCATTGGCTTTAACGGTGCAGAGGTCAGAAGGGTTGACCTGCCATGAAGAGCAACGTTTCGGATAGTTCTACTGGTAAGGATAAGCATTAGGAAGGAATAAGATAAGGAGAATGTAAGAAATATCTAAGAGAAAGCTGCTACCACTGCATTAAATGCTTTGTATCTAACTCTCTGACTGTATTAATGTGGAGGTGATGCCTAAACAGTGATGTTCAGCCTTATAGCTACCCTTAAAAGTTTCAGGAAGGTGGTAATGAGACAGGAGTAAAAGTCAGCCATTTGATCTATACGTGGAGGGCCAAGATGAAGCAAATGAGGGTAATATAAAGAAGAAAAATCCCATTGTAAGGGGGATCGGAGAATTTGTAGTAAAAAACACTGTAGCACTAAGGACAATAATTGTAATCAAGTCTAAGAGAAATATATTTAAGAACTACTCTCCTTGGACTTTGTTGAGGAAGAATGTATTCATAATGAACTTGTTTTTTTTTTTGCTTTCTCACGATCTTTAGTCCATTGTGAGCATTTTCCGATTCATTGAAGCCTAGTTTTTAGCCCACTCTCTACAAATTCTTTGTATTAGGCTCTTTGGGCCTTAATCCTTTTACCTTTTAGGCTTAGGATCCAAAACCTGCCCTTACAATTGGCGCTGTCTATGGGAAACTTGAGTTTTGTTGAGTTCAACATCCAGCTATGGTGGGTTCAGGGCCAAACTGGGAGGAGTTTGTTAGTTTTCAACGTCAAGATCAGTTCCTCAATCTTAAGCGAAGAAGGGACCGGGAGGTTAGTGTACATACCACGAGTACTAGTAGGAGTCAATCTCGAAGTGGGAGTCACCTTTCTCATGAAGAGAATACTAGAAGCATGCAGCTGGAGATTGACCGCTTGCGGAGAAGGTTGCGCTGTGAGCGGCAAAGAAAGACTCCTTCAAGCTCTGATCCTTCTTCTGATGATGATAGGGATGATAGCTACAGACCTAGGTTAAGGACTCCTCCCAGTGAGTCTTTTTCATATGATGAGGATCACCATTATAAGTGTAGAAGTAAGAGTCTATCCTGTAAAGGTCTGGGCAACGATGCTATGAGCAGAGTTTTTAACTAGATTTCTAAGTCCCCTTTTACCCGTAGGATTGAAGGAGGAAAACTTCCTCGGCGATTTGCTTAGCCCACATTCACTATGTATAATGGTAGAATAAACCCCGTAGATCATGTCAGCCATTTCAACCAGAGAATGACTATCCATTCTAAGAATGAAACCTTGATGTGCAAGGTGTTCCAATGGTTTGATAAGGTGGTTTGATGGTTTGAAGGAAGGTTCCATCAACTCCTTTAAGGAACTGACTAGGGCGTTTAGAGCTCGTTTTGTTACCTGCAATAGAGTTCCTCGACCCTTAGACTCCTTGTTGTCTATGACTATTCGAGAAGGGGAAACCCTGAAAATGTATTTTGATAGATATTGGGAGATATTTAATGAGATAGATGAGAACTTTGATGATGTGGCTATAAGGACTTTCAAGATCAGCCTACTTGCCGAGCATGATTTGAGAAAATCTTTGACAAGGAAGCCTGTTAGGAGTGTACATTAGCTCACGGATTGCATTGACGAATATAAGCAAGTCGAGGAGGACCAACAATAAAGGAAAGGAAAAGCTAAGGTGGTCTCATAAGATAGAAGGGATGTTAGGTTGGATAGATACAACAATAACTGATCTCGGAGAGATTTTGCTGGGCAATCTAGATCTACTACTACTCAGGTGGTTAACACTGTGTTCTGAGAGCCTGTGCACCAAATCTTAGAAAAAATTAAAAGTGAGTTGTATTTCAAATGGCCAAATAAGATGGGGGAAACCCCATGAGGCGTAACCAAAACTTGTACTGCTAATACCATTAGGAGCGGGGGCACACTATAGAAGATTGCAGGACATTGTGGAGTCACTTGGAGCAATTGGCTAAGATTGGAAAGTTAAAGCAATTCTTGTATCAACCCAATGGACAAGGTAGTCAGGCAGGGTCGGGGGCTCAGATAGATGCTTCTACAAGACCACCTCTAGGTACAATTAGTGTCGTTTTTGCTACTCTAGGAAGGATTGGTTCTTAGCCATCCAAGGTCATGTCTATAGCTCGACCATCTGCAGAGGACTCGTCCCCTAATCCGAAGAGGGGTAGAATAAAACTTCGACCGACTTTGAGCTTTTCAGATGAAGATAAGGTTGGAACCTTGTAACTACATAATGATGCTCTAGTGGTCACCCTCAGGATAGGTGGGTATGATGTGAAGAGGGTGTTGGTAGATCAAGGCAGTAGCACAGAGATCATGTACCTTGATTTATTTAAGGGGCTGAAGCTGAGGACCGAGGACTTGGCTTGCTATGATTCCCCTTTAATAGGGTTTGATGGGAAGATTTTCTTTTCGAAAGGCCAAATCTGACTACCTGTTCAGGTAGGGACAGAGGTCGTAGAGGTGAACTTTATTGTGGTAGATGCCTACTTCCCATATACTGCTATTGTGGCAAGACCTTGGCTTCACACCATGGGGGTTGTATCTTCCATCCTGCACCTGAAAGTGAAGTATCCTTCTAGGGACCAGGTTGAGGAGCTGGTTGGGAGCTAGTCCATGACTAGGCAGTGCTTGGTGGCTACAATTAAATATCAAACTGGAGTTGAGTCCTCGACCACTGCTGAACAGGGTTTATAGCAATCAACGATGTCAGTGTTGTCCATGTATGGGGTGATAGAAGGAGCAAAGTGTGAGGAATTAGAAAAATTTATTATTGGTGAGGTCAGAGTCTAGTTGCCTATGCGGAAGAAGGAAGAGTTGATAGTTTTTATTAGGGAAAATATTGATGTATTTGCATGGAATGCTTATGAAGCTCTTGGGGTGGATCCAAATTTCATTTTCCATCACCTAAACGTCAATCCCTCTGTTATCCCCAAAAGCAACCACCTCAGCGCTTATCTAAGGAACATTCTAATGTTGTCAAAAAGGATGTGATTAAGCTTAAATGGGTTGGAGCCATAAAGGAGGTTTTTTACCTTGAATGGTTGGCCAATATAGTGGTGGTGAGGAAGAAAAGTGGGAAGTGGCGAGTATGTGTAGACTTCACAGATTTAAATAAAGCTTGCCCAAAGGATTCCTTCACCATGCTTCGAATAGATCAATTGGTGGATGCAACTGTAGGCTATCCTCGGATGAGCTTTTTGAATGCTTTTCAAGGTTATCATCAGATACTGCTAGCTCTGGATGATCAGGAAAATACTACTTTTGTTACATCCATTAGGAACTACCACTACAAAGTGATGCTATTTGAATTGAAAAATGCAGGGTCTACTTACCAAAGGATGATAACCAGGATGTTTGAGCCTCAGTTAGGTAAAAATATTGAGATTTATATAGATGATATGGTGGTAAAGAGTAAAGTAGAGTTTGAGTATATAGACGACCTCGGGAGTATTTTTGAGATACTAAGGAAACACAAATTACGCCTTAATGCTTCTAAGTGTTCTTTTGGCGTCGGCTCTGGCAAATTTCTGGGTTATATGGTCACCCATTGCGGAATTGAAGTTGACCCTAATCAGATTAGAGCAATTAATAATCTACAGCCTCCTTGGGATCCCAAAGAGGTCCAGAAGTTTACATGAATAACTGTTGCTTTGAATCGATTCATTTCTCAGTCAGCCGATAGATGTAGGCCCTTCTTCCAGTTGTTGCATAAGTGGAAGAGATTTGAGTGGACCGAAGAATGTGCCTCGGCCTTCCAACAGTTGAAGGAATATCTTTCTCGGCCACCCATTATGTCCAAGCCCAAGGAGGAGGAGGTTCTATTTGCTTACATTGTGGTAGCCTCTCATGTGGTGAGTCTGGTACTGAAACGAGTCGATGATGGGGTACAGAGACCAATTTATTATATGAGCAAGTCATTGCACAAGGCAGATGTTCGTTATTTACCATTAGAGAAGGTCATCTTGGTAGTGGTACATGCTACACAGAAGTTCCCTCATTACTTCCAGGCTCACACCATTGTGGTTCTTACCTAACTCCCTCTTTAATCACTGCTTCGAAAGGCTAATTACACAGGGAGGATTGCAAAATGGGCAACGATTCTGGGAGCTTTTGATATTAAGTATATGCCTTGCATCTCTATAAATTTCCAGGTCCTTGCATATTTAGTGGTTGAGTTTGCTGAGCCTTCGGTAGAAGAAAATGGCGAGAAGCAGAATATGGATGAAAAATCAGTTAGGATGATCTTCTTATAGGAACCTCTATCTTGGAAGGTATATATTGATGGTGCATTAAATCAAAGGGATCTAGAGTGTGACTAGTTGTAGTATCTCCTGAAATGATCATCATTGAGAAATCCTTAAGGTTGGGTTTCTCAGCCATTAACAATGAGGCTGAGTATGAGACTTTGTTGATGGGAATGGCTATGGTTTAGAAAATGGGAGGAAAATTAGTGGAGGTATTTTCAGATTCGAGATTGGTTGTAGGCCAAAGGAAGGGAGAATTGGAAACCAGGGATTTGAGAATGCGGGAGTATCTGAATTAAGTCAGGCACTTGCAATCAGGGTTTGAGTCTTTTTCCTTACGACAAATCCCTAGAAGCAGAAACACGCATGCTGACTCTCTTGCCACTCTCGCAACCTCCTCGGTGTAGAGTTTACCTCGAGTTATCCTGGTCGAGGATCTATGTAAGCCTACTGAGATGAACAGGAAGAAGGTCTATATTTACCAAATTAGGGTAGGGCTTAGTTGGATGGATCCTATTGTGCTATTCCTTAAGGATGATATCTTGCCCGAGGAGAAAGGGGAGGCTGATAAAGTGTGAAGAAAAGCTCCTTGATTCTGGTTGTTCGAGGATCAAAGGTTATACAAGCACTCTTTTTCTGGACCATATTTGCTATGCGTCCATCTTGAGGCAGTAGAACCACTCCTAGAGGAGTTACATGAAGGGATTTGCGGAAGTCATACAGGAGGCGGATCACTATTTCGTAGGATCCTCACTCAAGGGTATTGGTGGCCAAATATGCAAAATGAAGCACAAAAATACATGAAGAAGTGTGACCAATGTCAGAGATTTGCTCCAAATATTCATCAGCTAGGGGTTGTCCTCAATCATCTATCTAGTCTCTGGCCTTTTGCTCAGTGGGGCTTGGATATTGTAAGGCCTTTCCTTAAGGCAGCAAGGAATAGGAGATGGCTGTTGGTAGGTACTGGTTACTTCACCAAGTGGGTTGAAGCTGAGCCACTGGCAAATATCAGGGATGTGGATGCCAAGAGATTTGTGTGGAAAAATATTGTCACTCGGTTTGGGATCCCTCATACCCTCATCTCGGATAATGGACTTCAGTTTGATAGCTAAGCCTTCAGGAGGTACTGTTGTGAATTGGGCATCAAGAATAGATACTCAACTTCGGCTTATCCACAAGGGAATGGATAGGCTAAGTCTATCAATAAGGTCATAGTGAATGGATTTAAGAAGATGTTGGATGATGCAAAAGGTAAATGAGTGGAAGAGCTACCGTATGTTCTTTGGATGTATTGGACTACCCCTCGTAGATCAACAGAGGAGACACCATTTTCAATGACTTATGGGGCCGAGGCTGTGATTCCTCAGGAGACGAGATTCCCAACGCTGAGGACAAGCTTGTTCACTCCAGATAGCAATGACAACCTACAAGAGAGGAGTTTGGATTTAATTGAAGAACGAAGAGAAAAAAAAATTGAGCAGTATCGTTCATGATGGATTGGTTATATGCAAATTGACTTCTTAAAATTTTAATGGAAAAGATAATTTATATTTGAAGTTGGTAATATATACTTTTTACTGTGAAAATGCCCATTAAAACCTTTAAAAATCTCAAATAGAGATTTTGCACTCCATGTCAAGAGGTAACATGAGGAGGCAAATTTATGGTATAAAGTCCTCTCCAATTGAATTCTCAAATTTCTTCAATATTTTTATATATGTAAGACACATGGTATTTAAAAATCAGATAAATGTCACATGTCTCACATCCTCCTAAAAATGGAAGAGAACTAGAGGGTTCAATGATGAGAGAAATAATTTCCCAAAATCTATTACTAATATACATGTCTCCAAACATCTTCAAATATACATAGATAAATACGTTGTATGTGAGCACAACACAAACGTATATAATATTTAATACTAATCTAAACAATAAAATGTCGATTACGATTCCTCATAATTAATACTAATCTAAACAATAAAATGTCAATTACGATTTACTCAACAAAAAAGAAAAAAAAAATGTCGATTACGTAGTCAATAAAGATATAACATATTCATTATATTGTATGTTTAAGAGATTTATATTTTTATTTATTAATAAGTCGTATTGTATATTTTTTTTCTTATCTAAATCAAAATTTTACTTATAATTCTCATTTAATGATTTATAGTAATTATGTAAATCTCAAATACAATTTATGTTCACTTTTGTTAAACTCATGTAATGATTAAATTATTACAATTTAAAACAAAAAAGTAATTATTTGTGCATGTACTTTAGAATTTAACTTGAAAATGACATCAACTTATGGAGTTTATTACACAACATTTTTCAATGTTTTATTACTTACTCAATTTTATAAAAAAATAATAAATTATTATGTAAAGAATTTGAATTCTTAATACTTAAAAAGGTAATGCTTTATTTTTGGATGGAGAGAAGCAAAATCAGGCGTTGACCAAATCCATCAAACTACTTGATTGGATTGAGTGTTTTGGATCAACAATTAATTATAGTAGTTTCATTGGATAAGCTTGGCATTGAATGATGAGCAAGAAAATTAAAAGGAGAGGGGTAGACTGTAGACAGCAGGGAGAAAAGGAGTTTGGCCCCGTTGGTTGAGGTTCTAGGATCTTTGGTGCGAGATTTGTTGTCTCTGTTCCTAGGGATGCCAAATGAAGGCTTGAAACGATCACGCACGATTACATAAGTTAATAAGTTGTGAAAATTGGTGAAATTTTTTTTGTATTTATAGTATTGTTGAATATTTCAAATATTAGATATATGCATATAACCTCACAATATGTGAGGTTCTACAATTGTGTGGAACTCATACACGGTAAGAAAATGATGTATGCATATATCCACATAGCTAATGCAATCTCTTTTTCGTTAAAGATTGAGATGGCTGTAGAAAATGACTTCGGATCGAAACAGAGCTCATCTTTTTTACTTTCTAGTCCTTTTTATGATATAAACTTTTACTTTCTAGTCATGATTCCATTCACTCGATTGCAACTAGTTTTAATTTTTTAAAGCCACTCCATAATAATATAACCAACCTTTTTTTTTTTTGAGAAAGGAAAAGAAGAATGACCAAACTTTTCTTATAAATTAGCAGTAAGTTTTCTTATAAATTAGCAGTACCTATCTTCTCAAAAAAGAAAAGAAAAATGAAAAGCAGTAGCTTGGCGTGAATGCGCAGGTTAATAATGAAAATTGATATTTGAAAAAAGAAAAATTTTCCCAAATATAAAAATAGAAATTGAACAATAAGATAGTTAATAAAAGAAAAATATCTTAAGTTTTATGATGAAAGTAATCGTGTAAGACCTAATTTTGTCAAACTAACAATTATGGTAGATTACTAAGATTAATTAAACTTCTATTTACTTTCTAACGTTAGTAATAGAATTTTAATTGAAAATAGAATTTAATTTTTTTTGAAAATTTGATAATTGAGTTTCTCCTATAGTAGAATTAATTTAATATTTTTGATGTAATAAGGCTCCCCTTTGCCAAGAAATTAGAAAAGAGCCCTAAAGCTCTCCATTACATAAACGAAAGGTCCTAAACCTGTACAAAAATGTCTCATAAAACATATAATAATAATTGAATTTTTTTATGCAAATATATATATAAATAGATATATTTTGCATGCATTCCCACCTCCAAGGACTTTATAATATTGAGCCAATAAAAATTCAACCAAATTGAAATCCTAAACTATTTCTTTAAAAATAAGAGGAAGTCATGAGTGTGCCAAATAATATCAATTAGGTCACAAGAAAATTAAGAGGATTAACTATTATGAATTGTAACAGATTTGCTGTAAAACGTAAATATAAAAATTAATTAGATCTAATTTTGTATCTCAAAAAAAAAAAGGTTTTATAAAAAAAAAAAATTAATATAGAAAGTTGTATAAAGAATATTTAATTTATATGTAAATAATTCTTTTGAAAAATTGATATTTGAATATTAAAAAATCTAGTTAAATTTATCACCTTAGATTTCAAAAAAATGTTGAGTCGAACTTGATTTATATGGTATGTTGAGAATTTTTTTAAGTCCTTACAAATTTTATTTAAATGTGTAAAATAAAGTGACAAAACATAAAGAAATAGATAAATAAAATTATTTAGAAGAGAGAGAGAATACATCCATTTTTTAAGAAGAATCTACATCCACTTGATGCAACAAATTAAATTTTTTATTACATAATATACGAAATATTATAATTTCATGTCCATGGTCAACATCTTTTTCATATAATTCCAAATGAAGGGGAAACACAGTCTTTTCTTTTCAATACTTGGTCTTAAAATATTAATACATAGCCTATATATATCCCTTTGCCTTCATATGCAACGCCACCTTTAGAGAACAGTTGGCGTTTGTTATATTACAGCAAATAATGGAGTGGTTGCACTTCTTACGTACTTGATAAAACTTTCAAAAAGAAGAATCTGCCATGAGTTTTCATCATCATTTCCCTCATCAAAAAGAAGAATCTGCCATGAATTTTCATCATCATTTCCCTCAACTCGCATAGGGCCTTGTTGAATTTCTCTACCGAACTATAACATCAACATGAGCAGTGAAATTTTCCATGAATTCAAGAGGCAAGCTTCCTATTTCTTCACGGAGAAGATTAAAACTGCCCGATTGGCTCTGACAGATGTTACACCTGCAGAATTGTAAGCTTTTTATAGTTCATCATTTTGATTCATTACTTTTTCTTTTGAAATATGGGAGTTCATATTTGGTTTTGATATGGTTTTTCTGGTGGGATTTGTAGAATGACAGAAGAAGCTACAAAAGGAAATACAGGGCCACCAGACATACGTACCATGGGAGTGATATCTCGGGCTGCCTTTGAAGTTGATGATTATTGGAGAATTGTGGAGATTCTACACAAGAGGTCTCTTAAGTTTATCAATGTTTGATTTGATTGACACTTCCTTTTTCATTAGAATTATGGCCGATAATTTTTTTTTTCCTTTTCTTTTGTTGCAAATTCAGGTTGTTTAAATTTGATAGAACGAATTGGCGAGATTTTTACAAGGCTCTAATTCTATTGGAACACCTTCTAACCCATGGACCACGGAGAGTTGCTGAGGAGTTTCAGTGTGATAAAGATGTTATTAAGGAGATTGGAAACTTTCAGTATATCGACGAGAGAGGGTTGGCATGCATATATAGATTTCTCTATTTGAGTATAAACTTCATGGATTAAGATATTCCCGAGTATTTTAGATAACCCTATTATTGATTTTCTAAAATTCTATCCATCCATCTTTAAACTAGTGAATTAAAATTTTTTTTGACATCATTTTGACTATTACTTATTCAGTATCTATTGAAAATATTGATGACATAATAAAATCTAATCCACTCATCAAAATGGATGTATGAGATTTTAGAAACTCCAGTCAATGTTTTAATAAGCTTTTCTATTTTTCACACGAAGCAGATTCAACTGGGGATTGAAGGTTAAAGACTCATCTGAGAGGGTATTGAAGCTTCTTGAAAGTGAGACACTTCTCAAGGAAGAGAGGGCTAGAGCTCGAAAGCTAACACATGGGATTGAGGGGTTTGGGAGCTTCAGTCAGCGGTCCTCTTCAAAAGATGCAATCATGAAAGACTCATCTTTTCAAAGATTTGGGAGATCTAATTCTCACTGTAATGATGATCAAAATCCCGAAAATGAGTTATTGGTCTCAAGCGAAAGTCTCATCAAGCAAGGGACTAGAACAGCACAGCAAACTCATGAGGGTATCAACTCAGTGCTTAAGGAGCCAGAAAATGAATCAGACCCCTGGGTTGGGAGATCTAGTTCACACTGTAACGATCATCAAAATCCCGAAAATGAGTCATTGATCTCAAGCAAAAGCCTCATCAAGCAAGGGACTAGAACAGCACAGCAAACTCATGAGGGTATTAACTTAGTGCCCAAGGAGCCAGAAAATGAAACACACCCATGGGTTTCCCAAGGAATTAGACTTCGGATAAATGTCTAAAGCAACAGTCTATTTGCTTGATTGGGAGCTGTAGAAGGTCAACTAGTTAAGGTGGTCTATATACTCTATAGTCTATAGTCTATATTCCCTATGTTAAACAGTTGCTCTTATTTTACCCAAAAAAATAAACAGTTGCTCTTAGAATACCCAGTTCTCTTTTTGAATTTTGATGCTTGGTGAGAATATGTACCCACGCTAAACTAAGGTGTTCCCAAAAACCTCCTGAAGGTTTCAAGCTTGTTACTTTGTTTTTTTTTTTTTTGGTCAATAAGGAAATATCATAAAAACTAGGAACAAACAAGTCTGTTACAACACAAGCTAGCTTTATCATTAGCTAGGATTCTTTCCACCACAGACGGTGCATTCAAAAAAACAACAAAAGAGTTTACATTGTTTGCGCCCATTTTGGCCATTGCATCCGCACATTGGTTGGCCTCCCTATATATGTGCTTTATCTGCAAGTTGGGGAACGCCTTCACTAGGTTCCTGCAATCATTAAGCAAAGGTTCCAAAGTCAAGTTGTTGGTATTATTGTTTAAGAGTAATACAACACTTAATGCATCTAGCTCTACAATGATGTTGTGCAGCCCCATTTCCTTAGCAAGTAAAAGACCATCCCTCACAGCCCATAGCTCAGCCACACAATTGTTGGTGCTACCAAGAGATCTAGCATAACCTGTCAACCATTTCCCCTCATGGTCTCTAAACACTCCGCCCCTACTAGCACGTCCTAGGCTGCTAATAACTGAACCATCTGAATTTAGTTTCACTCAACCCGCTGGAGGTTTCTCCCATCCCACGGCCACAATAGATTTGACTTTAGGCAATTTAGCATTCAGCCCTATAGAGAAGTACTCTACACTATCCTTTACACTCTTATTGTAACAAGACCGGTTCACCTTGCCGGATTTGAAAAGAAAAGTGTTTCTATGCAGCCAAAGCTGCCACAATCCCATGGGGAACACAATCTTCCAAGGAATGCCCATTCTACTGTGTTTGATTTCTGCCTTACAATTGACTTCAAGCCATCTACTAACTGGTAAACTAAAAGTATCCCTTAGGCAAACCGGGAATTGAATTTGCTGCCAAAAGTCACGGGCAAACCAGCAGCCCCTCAAGAGATGATCCATAGTTTCCATGCTTTGAAGAAAGATTTTGCAGGTGGGGTCAAGACTTAAACCCCTTGAACCCAAAACTTCCCCGGTGGGCACGCTATTTTGAAGACACAGCCATAGGAAAAACTGAACCTTAGGATAAGTTTCAGCTTTCCACACCCAATCCACCGTGCTAGTATCAAGGTTCAAAGGGTTTAACTCCCTTGCCAACAAGTATGTAGATTTCAAAGAGAAAAAACTATTTTTGGAAAAGGCCCAATGAAGAGAATCCTCAACCTCCGGGCTGCAAGACAGCGGAGTAGCTTTGATGACACTGAGAATGTGTTCCGGCAGATCAAAAGAAAGACATTGAGCTTGCCATTCATGATTTTGATTAAAACATTGCCTCACCGTAATGAGATTATCATGCCGATTTAAAGGCCCTTCTAATATGTTTTTCAAAGGTCCAATAGGAAGCCAAAAATGATCCCACACCTTTACTTTCTCCCCATTCCCCACTGACCATTTTAGCCCCTTGACGTAGACTGGTCCACCCTTCTTGCAAGCTGCCCAAATAGAGGAGCAAGGAAGCTTATTGCCTTCAACACATAATCTGTTGGGCGAGAGATATTTTGCCACCAGCATCTTCGCCCAAGGAGCTTCCTGCTCACAAGCTAATCTCCAGCAAAGCTTCGCTAACAAAGCACAGTTCCTATCCCTCATATTATGCAGCCCCAGCCCTCCAAGCTCTTTGGGAAGTGCCACAATCTCCCACCTAACCAGATGCAGCCTCCTTTTTTCCTCAGTTGAACCCCAAATAAAGTCTCTTTGAAGCTTATCAATTTGGTTGCAAACTTTAACAGGTAGCATATGGCATTGCATAAAATATTCTGCCACAGGAGCCGCGGAGGATTTAATAAGAACCAGCTTACCAGCCCTTGATAATAGTTTAGACCTCCAACCATCCAGCTTACTTTGGATCTTGTTTACCACAAAATTAAAGGCGTTCCCCACTCTTCCTTGGTTAATAATGGGAAAACCAAGGTATTTACCTAAGTTGGTGGTTGCGGCAATACCCAATCTCCTACAAATGCCTCTCACCCTTCCTCTAGTCACATTAGGAGAAAAAAGAACCTTAGATTTGGTATAGTTAACTTTCTGTCCAGCCAAATTGCAGAAATTGTCAAGGACTTCAATGATAGCTTCGCAGTTTTTGTAGTCTGCTTTGGCAAACAGCAACAAGTCATCAGTGAAGAAAACGTGAGAAAAGCTCGAACCACTTCTAGAAGCCTTTACTTTATCCCACCTTCTATCCTCGCACATACCAGTGATTTGGGCTCCAAGAAACTCCATACACAACAGAAAAAGATAGGGAGAGATGGGATCTCCCTGTCTTATTCCTCTTGAAGGTTGGAAAGCCTCAAGTTTGCTACCATTGAACAATAGCGTTGTGGTAGTGGAGGAGACACAACTCAATATCAGCCTTATCATATTCTCTGGAAAACCAAAATGTTCAAGCACCATTTTAATGAACGACCATTCTAGGCGATCATAGGCCTTTTCAAGATCAATCTTCACAACCATGAACCCTGTCCTCCCCTTCCTCTTCCTAAGAGAGTAAATTAATTCTTGGGCAATTATGACGTTATCTGAACCCCTTCTGCCTTCAATAAAAGCTGCCTGCATTGGAGAGATCAAGGATGGTAGCAAGTGACGAATCCTCAAAACAATAATTTTTGTAATAACCTTGTATAGTGTGTTGCACAGGCTTATGGGCCTATATTGATTAACAGTTTCTGGACCAGATTGTTTAGGAATCAAAACAATTAAGGTCTGGTTAAGATACTCCGGAACTTTTTGCTTCCTAAACACTTCTTTGATTTCCTTTTTAACCGATTCCCCCACTACTAACCAGAATCTCTGGAAAAAACCCGCATGAAGCCCGTCAACACCAGGAGCTTTGTAGGGCTTCATTGTTTTGAGAGCATTCCAAATTTCCCCATCCGAGGGAATGTTCTCCATACTAACAGCATCCTCATGGCTGAGCTTGGCACACCAATCCGATCTCCATTGGGAGGCCATAGGACAAAACACTTGTTCGGATGTATACAACTTCTTAAAACTAGTATTAAAAATTTCCTTCACTTCCTCAATATTGTGACACCATTCACCCTCATTATTCTGTATACTGGTAATTTTATTCTTACTTCTTCTGTGGAGCGTGGAAATATGAAAATACAAAGTATTCCTCTCCCCCAAAATAATCCAATTAGTTCTGGATTTCAAAGCCCACAGCTCCTCTTCTAGCTGGTTGATAGAGTTATATTCTTCAGTCAAACGATCTTATAAATTAATCAAAAAACCATTTGGACAGGTAGCTAAGGCTTTTTGGGTACCTAATAACCTGGCCAAAATTTTCTTTTTTCTAGCAAAAACATTCCCAAACACTTCTCTGTTCCATCTTTGAGCTTTGGTCGAGAAGCTAGAGATTGCCTCCGCTAAATTCTCTTCCCTACCAGCCCAAGCATCCCTCACAACAGTCGGGAAGTCACTGTGGCTCAGCCAAATTGACTGAAATCTAAAAGGTCTGTTAGCAGTGGACCCTAAAAATGGATTCAAACTAAGCAGAAGAGGACAATGATCTGAATTTATCCTGGCTAAGTGGGTGACGTTAGCTTCCGGATATAATTCCTTCCAACCCGGATTAACCCAACATCTATTAAGTCTACACTGTATCAAATTACCCAATTCCCTCTTATCAGTCCAAGTATATTTTGGGCCTGAAAACCCCAGGTCCATCATCCTACAATCATCCATACATTCCTTAATGGCCCTAACCCTTCTCTGGCAGATTGGATTCCCCCCATTTTTCTCATCCTCAGACAAAACTTCATTAAAGTCCCCCATAAGGGCCCAAGGTAAATCATGCATGTTAACTAACATCCTAAGATTATTCCAAACAATGCATCTTTCTTCAAAACGAGGACTGGCATAAATTGCACTAATTAACCAGCATAGAGTTTGAGACCTAACCCGTATCAAAGCATGGATCTCTTGCTCTGTTGCTGCCAGGACATCCACATTCACCAAGTCTGAGCGCCACAGCAACCATATTCCTCCAGGAAATCCAATGGTGTCAGCCACTGCATGTCCATCAAAAGGAAGGGATTCAATGATCTCATCTGCTCTAGCACCACTCATCCTGGTTTCAGTGATCACCATAAGGATTGGAGCATGCCATTCCACTAAATCCATGACTGTCTTCCTGAACTGAGGTTTCATAGCACCCCTACAGTTCCAAATCAGAATGTTCATCATTTTGTAATGAGTAGAGACAACATCCTCGTGAGCCAGAGAAGGAGAAACATCAGTGTTTCTCAATCTCCATACCTCCAACATCTCTTTCCTCGACTCCCAAATCCCCTTGATTAGAGTCACTGAGTGCATGATTATTCCCAAGTCCCCTTGTGTTGCCTTGACTACAATCGTTCCACTTAATCTAGGCTCGGCAAACTGGATCATTTTCACCCTGTGAAGGCTGCCCATCAACGAGCATTCTACCGGGAAGTTGGTCAATTTCTTCACTTCTGAAATCACTGTCTCCGTCAACATCGCTTCTGCTTCCGATAGATATTTTTCCGAGTTCTGCATTTCGGATCTTGTTGCTGATGGCCCTGAGTTTGTCATCGGAATGCTTGGTACTGGAGGCCGATCCGTCAAAAACCTCCACCATGGGTTCGGCGTTGTGATCCACGCCTCGTCTTTCAGAGGCAAGTAACCCAGCTGCTTGCTCCTCTCCGTTAGAGGAAAAATGTTCTTCCATGCCACCATCAACTCTGTTTCGAACCAGCCCCACACCTCTGTTGGGTCTTGCCTTATCCACCGAATGGTTGAGTCGCTCACCGGTATGATCTTTCCTTTGTAGAGAATCCCCCACTTCTCCTTGCCTTCCATCACCTCTGCTGTATTGTTTAGTTGCTGTATTCTCCTTTCCCGTTGGACTGCTATTCTCTAAATTGGTCACTTTTGGGTTCAAAGAGCCAGAAAAACAAACAAACAGGGCCTTGCTTTAAATTAGACCCAAACACAAAAAGCCCACTCTTGCTGCTCTGGCCCACTTCTTTTGGTTGTAAACCAACTGATTTCGTTGCCTTCTGGTTAGTCCTGGAACTTATTCCCTTATTTTTTGCTCCCTTGCCACTTTTTAGCTGACTATGATTGGACGTAGCCATCTCTCTCTGTGACACGACGGGTTGCGTGTGCAGAGATTTTCTTTTCCCATCTTTTCTACTCATGCTTGCTACGCTAGGCTCGGCAGTGGTGGCTATGGAAGATTGCGTCATCTGCACATCCGCCGTATGACTCACCGTCTGGACCTGTTGCACTGGTCTAGCTCTATTATCCCCTTTCCTTCTGTTAACAACCATCCATTCTCCATATTCCTGCTGCACATCTTCCTTTTTCTTCAACCCTTCTGCTTCTTGAGCACTTTGCATGCCCGCTTGGTCATCCTTTTGCTCCCCTGTTTCTTCACCACATCTACCCGTATTCTTCTCCTTGGGCTGCTCTCTTATGGTGTACGAACATGATTCAACCTTGTGGCCAATCCTTCCACACGAGAAACAGAGGGTGTTAATCCCTTCATAGAGCACACACTGCTCTAGCTTGCCGAGGTAAAGTTTCCTAACCAACGGTTTATCCAAGTTAACTTGGACACACAATCTAGCAAATCTGCCCCTTTCCCCATTAGCAGTATGAGAGTCAATCCTCAGGACCGGTCCAATAGCTTTCCCGATCTTAAGGAGTGCATTAGGCTCGTAATACTCAATGGGCAACTCTAGTAGTCTAATCCAAACTGCTACTGAAGAAAGAGTTGCTGTGGAAGCCTTAAACTCCGGTTCCCATTGTCTAATAGCAATAAACTGCTGACCAATGAACCAAGGACCCCCCATGAGGATAGTATCTACATCTTCATCTAACTCGAATTTCACTAGGAAATAATCATACCCCAAGTCTATGCAGTCCATACCTCCACACGGATTCCACATCTTTCTCACTCTCTCAACGAGGAATGAAAACGCCATTCTCCTCCCAAAGGTTTTGATGATGAGAGCTTTTTGCCAAGGTGCTCTCATTTGAACCTTCTCTTCTTTGGAAAATCCAATTCTAAGGCTACCGTCCTGGTCACTTTCCTCTTCAATGTCAGACTCCAAATCCTCTTGCATAGCGCTTTTAAGACCAAACGCTTGTGCAAATGCACCAGGCATTGCACCCACCAGCTTATCCTTGTAACTCCCTATTTTAATCCCCTTTCCTTTCTCATTCATCTCTTGAAAACTATGGCTTTCCTTGAACTTTTTTGTGCTGCGAGCTAAGGCATCTTCTTCTTCTTCCGAGCGCTTCAGTCTTTCTCTCTCCATCCTAGTTGGTCTCTTGTTGTTACTTTGTTAGCTAAACCGTTGGGTAGTATCATAAACAAATGTCTTTTTTTTTCTTTTTTCTAAATAAAAAAATAAAATAAAATAGTAATTATGTGAAGATATTCTATACAAAATTAAAACCGTATGCAATAAGAAAAATCAAAATTTGAAAGAAAGAAAGATCAAGGTTCGAAAAAGAGGAATTATTGAATCTTGTTTTATTGATCAAACTGATTCAGGTAGTGGAGAACTCAAGAAATAGTGCAGTTTCACTTTTACCACTAACCAGATACAAAATAAATTACTATGCAGACAGCTCAACTATTAGGCCATTTAGACAATGACTAATGTCCCCAAAGAGAAGAAAGCCCATACTATATCTATGTCTTATAGTATTGCTAATAAAAAAAGTAAAGCCTCTCACTTAGAATTTTTGTTAAAATAAATAAATCTTCTATTGGCCGGATAAAATGCTTTGTTTTTTTCTTACTAGGTAAAACTTTTAATTAAGGCCCAAAACTTTAATAAAAATAAATTATTTTTGAAATATTGTACTATTTTTGAATGTTCAACATTCTATTAAATTTGTTTTACTATGTTTACCATGGTTTAAGAGTATAAAAATTCTCAATTTCTCAAAAAAATTATTCTTCTTTTCTCTCTTTAACAAAATTAAAATTAGAATTAATAGTTCTCAGGACAAATTAACTATTGAAATCAAGGGCGGAGGGGAAGGGGGGCAGGAGCCCACCCCCGGCGAACTTCCAAATTTTTTCACTGCTAATATAGTACATATATCATTATGCCCTCCCTGACAAAAGAAGACACTAGGCGTAGTTGTGCACAAAAAGCAGATTCTACTGCTATAGGAAATCATGTGGGAGACCCACCTAATAATGATTTGAGAAAAAAAAAAAAAAGAAAGAAGAAGAAGAAGAAGAAGAATCTATAGTAAAATGAAACAGGAATCACACAATATCATCCTACTGTCATAAGGAAATAGGAAATCATGTGGGAATAGGACCCACCTAATAATGATTAAAAAAAAAAAAAAAGATCCTACAACAAAACAAAATAGGAAAGATATATTCAAGACTATTAAGTGTGAACAAATCATGTAGTGGTTTCAAAATTTGAAAAATCGTCGAGAACAATTGAGTAAATTAAGCTAGGTGTGAAAAGACAAATTAAAGTTTAGATTTTATGTTAGATTCTATATGACAATTACATTAGCATATAGTTGTTTATTTATTTTGATATTAATATTGATTAATTTTTTTAGATTAGTTTTTTACTTTTAATCTTGTCCTCCGACCTAAATTCCTAGTTCCGCCACTGATTGAAATCCATTGTTCAATAATTGAAATTCAACATTGCCAAGAGAGATAATGACCATCTAAAATATGATATTTATTCTAATACCGATTGTTTTGATATTTTTAGATTAAAAATATGTTTTTTTATTTATTTATAAATATATGAAAATAATCCAATTAATGTAGTAAATTATATAAAAAGGTTGGATTCTTTTCCTATATGTATCACTTATAAAATATTAAGTAATAATTAATGGTTTTCATGGTGTAGTTTGGTGTTATTTCAGGCTATATTTAGCATAGCACTGTGCAATGAGGTTTGCCTAGAACCATTACCGCATCTCACCTTAATAGATCAGTCACTATGCAGTGCATTGCAGTTTGGTCGGTTTTCATTTATATTAAAAAGATCTTTAAATATATGTAAGATATATATATAAATAAATATATATTTAATATATAAAATATAACTTATATATTAATAGGTGCGGAGCGGTGTGATTTTTTTTTGTTGGACAGTTTTCTTAAACCATGACTGCAAAATTTTTGCACCTCCACCACAGTCGATGGTGCAATGACCACATTTTCCTGTTAGTGTAGGTGTGGTTAGAGTTTTTTTTTTTTTTTTTTTTTTTTTTTTTTTTTTTTTTTTTAATACGAGCCTAATAATAATACATTTTACATTTGCATTTGAAAATAATCTATTTAAAACCAAATTAAGGTATTCAATAGAAATGACTCCATTTAGAACAATTTTTAATTTTTAAAATTTTATATTTAAAATACTCTACACATATGAAAAATCTTCATAGTAATGTGACCATATTTTGCATGAAATGCATTTAACATGCCAATATCATAGTTAATATTCCATGATATTGGCATGATCATAGTGGTATTAGTTAAAAACAAAAAAAAACAAAAAAAAAAACAAAAATCAAATTAATGACTTTGAAAAGAAATGTTCAATGAGTGCCACTGCTAGGATATTGGAAGAAACTAATAACTTTTTATTAAAAGGCTCACTAATGTTTAGGAGCAATTTATGAAATTGCACTAATGTTTCAAAAATTATTGGTGGTGTTTCTAAATTCAATCACAAACCAACTTACGCTCTGTTTGTTTCAGCATTAACGTTTCCTAGAAAATTGTTTATTTTTCAAAGAGCATTTTCTAGAAAACTATCTCATTTTCCAGTGTTTGGTAACGACCTTGAAAATGAGCTTGAGAATGTTTTCTGGTGTTTGGTATGCAATTTTTTTAAAATATTTCTTGTATAATTTAAAACATGAATATTATGTAAACTAACTAATGTAATCATTATAAATAAAAAACTAAGAATGAATTTGGTTTTCATACTAAAGTTTTGACAATAGATACAATCAAAATTAATTAGTTGTCAAATTTTCATGATCTCTACCACTCATCTTGCTTATTTATATAGACAGTAATGTACGTGTACACACACACATATATCAACCATTTGTTTATATATATGTATATATAAATTTGACAGGGGAATACATTTTCAATAACTTTTAATTGTCTACTCTTTTTGTTGGTATACTAATTATCTACTATGGTCAACCAAAAGTCTTCAATATTACTCTAAATTATATATTTACAAAATGTACTATATAATATATCATCACTGCATGGTATCTGCCAGCAAAAAAAGTATTTGCCAACAAATGCAATTCTCCTAAACAATTATCATTCATTATATAACAATATTATTAGTCCATGGTAAAGATTGTCACATGTAAAAACAATTTAGAGCAATATAGGTTCTATGTTTGAAATTTTCATCTTTTACTTCATTCATTATTTCTCCTTTTTTTAAAAAAAAAAAATTTTTGGCACTTTATATATGAAAAAGAAGTAACTTCTGCCTAAAATCCATCAAATCGAAAATTTCTTAGAGAAAAAAAAAATCAAGCTTGAAATTCAAATTAAAGCAAAGAATTGGGATTTTGGTAGAGAGGAATGAAATAATTACCATTACAAATTTGTTCTTCTTTGCAAGTTGGAGCTATTGACCGATCAGTGAAGGAAAAAAAAAATCTAATCAGAGAATTGTGTTATAGAGAGGAAGAGAAACATGAAGAAAAGAGAGAAGAGAGATAGTTAGAGAGAGAGATTTATGGGAAGAGGAGAGACCAGAGTTGGTGACAGTGAGGGTGTGAGGAGAGAAAAAAAGCAAAGGGAAGAGAGAAAAAGTGAGAAAACTTACCATAAGAGAGAGAAGGCGCCAAAAAATTATGTTTCCCACGGCTATAGATGAAGGTAATATTTATAGAAGATGCAATGCGTGACAGAGAGATTGTTTTCCAAAAAAAAAAAATTGGAAAACAACCTATAGAAAATAAGCCTTATTTTTATTAGAGTTTTCCGTTGACCAAAGATAGTTTTCCATTGACCAGGTTTTTTTGTGCTACCAAACACTGGAAAATGTGGAAAATTATCTTTATAGAAGGTTTTCCAGCAAAACAAACAGAGCGTTAAAATTGGGAGGCTTTTAAGAGTAATTTATTAAGATACAAATTTCAATTCTAATAAACATTTCCATGAAATCAAGATGCTACTAATGGAAAGGCATGTCCACCTGACATAGATATTATAAAAGAAATATCTTTGGCTGCCTATCTAGTAGCCGAAGAGTATTGGAGAATTATGGAAATTATAGCTAAAAGGTCTCTAAAAGTATCCACAGTAGTTGAGCTAAAAATTTAGCTATTTGGCATCACAAAAAGTTACTTTATCTATTTTACCTACACATATGCTGCAGTAGTGGATCTATTTTAGCTTTCAACACAATAAAATAATATAAACATCATAATAAAATAATATATCTATTATAATAAAATAATATATCCACTACAATAAATCAAGGTTTTTAGACCCAGACCGTTCATTGAACCGTAAAAGGGAGAAGTTCAAGGTTTTTGAGGTCGAACCGAGGTCGAACCGTGATGACGTTATAATTAATTTAATAATTATTTAAAATATAAATAAATTAATTAAATTAATACAAATAGAAAAATAAAATAAAATAATCAAATAAAATATATTTTTCACAAAAATTCCATAATTTATTTTAAATGTCATTTTATTAACAAAAACAAAACAATAAATGCACTTAGATATAAGTACATATTTCAACTAGTATGTAATTTTTAAGAGTTTCAAAGAAGTTATAAGTACATATTTCAACTAATATGTAATCTTTAAGCCCAAATAATAATAATAATAATAATAATAATAAGTGTAAGGACGCGATTCGTGGCGGACTGTAACAGTGTCGGGTTCGCACGTAAAAAGGCCCCTAACAATATCATTTGTAGAGCGTGGGTTTGGAAGGCTAGGCCCTGGTTGACAGGCGGTGGGTTTTTCGCGGTGTTCGTACAAGTTTAAGTTTTCCTTCACCCCTGGAGTCTTTCTCCTGGAGGTGGGCTGGGAGGCTCTGGTTTTTTGCCACTTTTCCCAACCCCCCTCTTAGGTTACTTGTTTTTTCCTTTTATATTCGCCTGCGTTCATTGTCCTTCGTCCACGTATAGGGTCAACCTTTCCAACATTGATACTTGTCCCATCAGCTCATATTCAAAGTCGTTGGGAGTGGTTGTAAAAGCCAAAGAATGCGGCTCTGTCAGGTTCAGAGCATTGAATGGCAGTAAGGGCAGCTTTCCCTGGATATTTTAGATCTTTCTTCCTAGTTTCAGTCCTATACCGTTTTTACCCTTCTTTCAGGGGGGACTTTGGGTCTGCCGAGGACTGAGCTGTCCTCGGCGGTATCCATAGGCTATTTTGTCGAGCTTGGGCTGTAGCCCTCCTCGGCTTGGGCCTTCGGATTCTCCTCGAGTAGATGGGCCTGACCCATAAATCATTTGGGCCCCACAATAAGTATCAGTTCAATCATTTATAAAATATAATAAGAGTAAAAATATAAAGAAAAAAAAAAAAAAAACCTTGATGTTAATATTAGTAGGTGGAACAGTGGAAGAGGGTTAAGGTTGGAACATTCATTTTTATTGTTAGTCATGTGGGGCTCACAAAAACAAAACAAAGAAAAAAATTCAAATTTAAAAACACAAGCGACAAAAGAGAAGAGTATGTGGGTTGGCAAAACGCAAAAGCATAACAAATAAAAAATTCAAAACAAGGACATAGCATTTAAGCAAAAGTAGTGTGGCTGACAAATAGTCAAATACATTACCTGTACAGCACACAAATAGATAAGGAAAGGTAGATTGGGAGCAGGACCGAAGCTCACCAGAAGAAAAAAAGAAGAAGAGAAAAAGAAGGGTCCGAAACCCACCAGAAGAAGAAGAAGGGTCTGAAACCCAAAAGAAGAAGAAGAAAAGAAGAAGAAGAAGAAGAAGAAGGGTCTGAAACCCAAAAGAAGAAGAAGAAGAAGAAAAAAAAAAAAAAAAGTAGGATTTTTTTTTTTTCCTGCCGAAATCTGAAATGTTTCCCAACAATTGTGTTTCATTTTCTTTTTCTTTTTTGTGTCTTTTTTTTTTTTTTAGATTCAAATTCAAAGGGAAGTAGAGAACCGTGAGAATCGGTCTGATCACGGTTCTCAGAACCGTGAGGTCCGACCGCGGTTCTCATAGGTCCCTGCTTTTTTCCATAGAACAGTTCTTGATGCTAAAAGAACCGCAAAAATGAACAGTTCGAGGTTTTCCTAGTCAGACCGTACAGTCCAGTCTGGGTTTCAAAACCTTGCAATAAACAACAATCACAACCACCACCACAGCCCATAATAAAGAAAAAAAAAATCAACCAAGCCCACACCCACCCAACCCACCAGGCAACACCCACACCACGGCAATCAAATTCATGCAATGCAATAAAAAATATAAAAAATAAATAAAAAAAAAACCCAAAGCTTGGATCAACGGAAAACCAAAGCAATGGGCTGAGGAAGGCAGCGGCGGCTTCGATGATGAAACCCAGAGCTTGGATCAACGATGAAACCCACGAAATCCAGAGAAACCCAGGCTTGTCGGCGTTGGGTGAGCGTTGAGATGGAGGACTGGGCAGAGACGTGGGTCAGAGGCGTGGATCAGTGGCTTGGGGTTTGGGTCGGCCTGGTCTGATCGGTAGATGGGTCTGATCAGCGGCTTGGGACGGCTGGTAGATTGGTGACGTTGAGCTTCGGTGGCGGCGACATTGAGGATGAGTCGGGCCGGCGACACTGAAAGACTGAGCTTGAGAGAGTGAGCTAGAGGAGAGTTTTTTGAGAGAGGGCTTTAGATAGATGAGAGTGACTGAAGAGAAAGGCACGGTGAGAACAAAAGAATTATTTTAATCTCGGACTGAATAATTTTTTTTTTTTTTTTAGCTCCAAGCTACAGTGCACATCCATAGATAGATGTGCACTATAGCAATGAAGCTAAAAAATATAGATATAGCTCCACTACTGTATTGGTGTTTTTTGTGTTTTGGTGGAGCTAAAATAGCTACTAACAGCCTCTCCATCTCCAAAATTTTTTTAGAGTTGCTACTGTTGCTCTCTTGACATGGAGAGCACTGTATCAACTCCAAAGTCTTTTCCTCTATTAAAAAAAATACTTTTTGGAGTAAAATATTATTTCTTTCTCTCTTCCTTTTCTTTTTTTTTTTTCTTTTTTTTTTTGTTTCTTGGCGCTCTCTCTCTCTCTCTCTCTTCTCTTCCCTTTCTCTTTTCTTTGTTATATTGCTCTCTCTCGCTTCTCATCAGAGAACAAATGGAAGCAGCCCTTCTCTTGCAAAATCAACATAGCTCTCTCTCACAAAACCCCTAAATCATGGGTTGTAGTTTGCTCAACCACCTGTGAGGAAGAATAGAGATTGAGAACATCAACTCAACCACGAAAATCGGTACTCAAAATTTTATTTTATGGGTTTTTCATAGTGTTTGAATTTATTGGTTTATTCTATGAGTTGAAGATTTGGTGGTTTTGAATGATTAGCTATTTTTCCTCACTATTATCTGGGTTTGGGTTTTGGTTTAGGTTTTGGGTTTCTGGGTTCTTTATCTCTCTATCAAATTGTTTAAAACAATGATTGAATAGATTGTTTTGTCGTTCAATCCCATGATCATTAATAGAAAAATGAATTTGTATACAAGATTTGATACCTGATACCAAAAATGAATTCTGGGTTTCCTACTTCACTCATTTTTCTTTTTATTGATACCTGATATTAACATTAATTTTCTTTCTTTCTTATTCTCAACTATTTTTGTAGTCTTAATTTATGAAAAAATAGTATTGTTTAGAGAGGATATGGGGTGTTTGGAACAGGGTTTAGTTTTCTTTTCATGTCCAAGACATTGATAAGTTTTTTTCTTTCCATTTTTTTCTCTGTACATGATTTGGAAGTTGTCTTAAAAATGTGAGTTCAGCTATATAAAGTCTGAATTGAATTTCCCCCCCTTCAGATGTATCAAAATCTATGTGAAATTATAATGTGGAATTTTTTTGATTTTTTATTTAATATATGGTTGTTACAAATTAGCTTTATATTGACATATTGGAGTGATGGTAATTGGTTATTTTGTTTGAGTTCAGATAGAGAATAGACAGGATTATTTCAGATAGAGAATAGAGAACTTAACTGGTGAAAATTTTACTCTATCTACTTGTTTTGGATCTTATTGAGTTGAGAACTTAACTGGTGAATCTTGCTCGCAAGTAAGCACTTGAATGCCTGCACATATCCCTTCTAAATTTGAATTCCAACCTCAATGTGTTAGGAATCCTCCAATAGCAGGGTGTGGCAATAGCACGGTGTGACAGAGCTTGGTTCCTTTGAATCAAGCCATTTCAAGCACTGGTGCTCATCAATTGAGGCCTTATTCCCTCTCTATGCCTTATCCAAGTCATTTTTGTTGCATAGTAAGACATGGCCAACAAACCAAACTTTATCCATTCTTGCCTTCTTGTACTCTTTGACATATGCTAGCTCCAACTCTTCAAATGTATTCATAATTATCCCATAGGATACCATTTCAACTACCATCAGATAGAAGCAACATGTTCCATGGAAAGAAATCGTTGGAATATGAAACTTGCTAGCAAGATTCATTGTCACCTGCTACTATTGCAGCTGATCTACTATTACACTATTGATGCTGCTACTGCTACTTTATTCTTACATTTGTTGCTGCACTAGTTTTATCGCCTCTATTTTTGCATTTGTTGCTGCACTAGTTTTATCGGCTAAAGGCAATCTTGACATACATGCTTATTAATAATGTCATGTGATGGAATAAGTTGTAATATGTAATTAGTGTAACTGTCAACTAAATGTATATGGAAGAGAGCTTGCTATGTTTATTCATTAGCATTATGTGTTTTTATTTTTCGTTTATGTTATTAGGGATGGATTTAGGTATTCCAAGAGGCACATCATTCACTAATCTTATAGAAGATAGCTATAATGATTATATGTCTGGATCTTCACATATTAGTGATGAAGAGAGTATTTCACAAGCCCAAACATTTAGCCAAATGTCTCCACCCCAAGTTGAATCCACAACTAAGAAATTACAACGTGGCAACAACTTCTCCATAGAAGAAGACATTGTTCTTGTGTTTGCCTTTCTTAATGTCAACCAAGATGTAGTGCAAAGTAATAACCAAAAACGCCAAACATATTGGTCAAGAATTTGGGAGTACTACCACAAGTGGAAGACCTTAACTTCTAAGTGTACGGCGGGTTCTCTTATGAATCGATGGTCAACGATTCAACTTTCCACCAATAAGTTTTGTGGGTTTTTGTCACAAATTGAATCAAAGAATGAAAGTGGTAAGACTGAAGAAGACAAGGTAAATCTTATAAGGAAATTTGTGTTAATTTGCTAATTTATTCCAACTGTTTCAAGATAGTAACTATAATCTATTTGTTAATTGTTCAGCTTGATGCAACAAGAAAACTTTATCACGCAATCTAGGGCACCAAATTTTAGTATGAACATTGTTGGAATTTGTTAAAGCACTCACCAAAATGGCCTTATTGTTAACAATCAACAACCAAAAAAAAAGGAGATTTGAGGCATCTTCACCTTCTAATCTAGAGTTTGAACATTTAGAGGATGATGATGTTCTACAAGTTCCAATTGTAAACTTGGAGAGACCAAACTTGGAGAGACCACCAGGGGTGAAAGTTGAAAAAGAAAGATTGAAGAAACAAAAGTGCAAAGAAGGTACGACTTCTCATATAGAAGATATACTGAATGTTATGATGGAAGAAAAAAGAAAAATAAATGAGATGAAAATGGCTTGTATTGAGAAAGGACGTCTTGCAGACCATGAGCAGGAGATGGCTCGAATTCTTCTTGAGGATAAAAAACTTGAAAAGGAAAAAATGAAAATAGAATTTGCTATGAAAAAATTGAAAGAGGCAAATGAAATGGAAAAATTAAAGGAGGACAATGAAATGGAGAAATTTAGAATGAAACAAGTGAAGGAGGAAACAGAGATTATGATGATAGATGTAAGTACGTTGTCTTCAGTGTAGCAAGAATATATTCATCAGTGCCAAATGGAGATCCTTGAAAAACAAAGGTCTAGTCATTAGGCTATTATTTTCATCAATGCTCTTGTTTTGTATGATTAAGAGATTGCTTAAAACTTTTTTTTTTTGTTACAATATGATTCTATTGACTAAGGATACTTGTTGGGTCACTTACTTTTTTTTGTTGCAATGTGATCCTGCTGTACTATATATATATATCCATGATGATGTTCAACTTTATAGCTAATTTCCATTAGCTTTTAAAATGTAAAGCTTCTTTTGTATCAGTAGCTTGCTACAATGAAACAGGCAGGTTTAGTGTTTAGTATTAACTGTGAAATGTCAAACTTCTTTTGCATTGATGTTTTTATTCTTTAATGTAGTACTAATGAGATTCATATATGCTTCCCATGACTAGCCCTTGTTGGTATCGTCACTTATTTGCTGGTTGTTGACAAGAGGAGTGGGGTTAATTTAATACATAATGTTCTTTACAATTGTGTGTTGGTTCTAGATTTATACTTAAGCTAAAACAATATTGCTTTAGCCAACAGATGAGAGACCATGCAATCTTCATGAATACTTCTAACTATGGCTTGATCTTCATGAATAATTCTAACTGTGGCTTTCATATTTTCTATTATAAGCTTTTTAGTTTTTGCTGAACTGTGTTAAATGACTGCTAGTGTTGCTGAGATTGGTTTCTAAGATTTTCTTTCCTCCCTTACCCCCTTCTTTTACTGATTCTTAACTGGCTTAATGTATGTTTAATATGTTCATTTAAGTAGGTTCTATGTTTCTCTCATTGCTAATGAATTTTGACATTTTAATGTTATTTTATTTCTTTAACTATGATTCTAACTAGATTATTTTGTAAATAGTGGCATGTACAGTTGTATGCATTTGTAGACATGGATAAATGCTATATAATAATCTTTCTTTTTTGAATGAACAATCACTTTTATAAGCATAAATATGATTTTATTGAATTTGAATAAGCTTATAATAATTTTAGACTCAAGTACTTTAAAAACTCTCTTCATTGTAATTTGAAATTTCTCTTCATTTATGTGTCCTGTACAAGTACTTTAAAAATTCTATGTAATTTGAAATTTATCAAATCTATGTTAATCTTGAAATTTATCAAGTCTTTTTGAAACATATGACTATTGAGAAATATTACTGTAAGGGCATGTTTTGGTTCCTAAACTCAAAAAGTAAAAAGGATTAAGGCCCAAAGAGCCCAACACAATGAATTTATAGAGAGTGGGTTGGAAACTAGACTTTAATGAGTTGGACAACAATCACGATAGGTTAAAGATGACAAGAAAACAAAGACAAACAAGTTTTGTGCAAAGAAACTCTTCCTTGGCAAAGTCCGAGGAGAACAGTCCTTGTATATATTTCTCTTGAACTTAATTATAGTTACAGTTCTTATTGCTACAATGTTTTTCCTCCAGATTCTCAGATAATCCTCTTGTAATGAGGTATTTCTTCTTTATATTACCTTGTTTTGCTTCATCTCAGCCCTTTACGTGTAAATCAAGTTGCTGGCTTTAATCCTTATCCTATCAGCATATTCTTGAAGTCTTTAGGGGTAACTATAAGGCTGAATATTACTGTTCAGGTATCACCTCCACGTTAATGCGACCAGGGAGTTAGCTGCAGAGCATTTAATGCGGTGGTAGCAAATTTCTCCTAGATATTTCTCAACTTCCCTTTGTTCTGTTTCCTTCTGATGTTTATTCTTACTAGTAGAATTGTCCAGAGTGTTGCTCTTGATGGAAAGTCAAACCTTCTGACCTCTACTTTGCTTAGTCGAGGAGGCATTTCTCCTTGGATTACCTTCCCAAACCTTCACGACCAAAATCCCTCCCTAACATATTGATTTGTATGTCATCGCTAATCTCTAACTGTCCTCGGACAAAGCCGACGACCCAATATGCATTCCTGGGCCTTGCATCCCTACAATTACCATTTGAAAATATGACCCTTAAAAAAAGCCTATATAATTGTTGAAAATTTTGAAAATGTTACCGTTGGGAAATTTAAAAATATAGCTATTAGGAATTTGAAAAATATATTTATTGAGGAAGAATAAATAAAGATTAAAAAAGAATAAAGAAAGATTAAAGAAATAATAAAGAAAGAATTAAGAAATAATATTTAAATAAGATGGAGAAAGGATAGAGAGTCTGTTGGAAAGTGTATTTCAAAAAGTAGGTAGGTAAAAGGTAAATGCCACTGTTCACTCTCCAAACAGTACAAAAATTTGAAGAGATTGCTAGAGATGCTCTAAGTTTTTAAGTGTTTGATTGATTGACACTTTATTTTTGTGGAATTATGACTCTAATTTTTTTTTTTTGAATCGCATTCTCTTTTGTTGCAAGTTCAGGTTGTGGCGGGTGTATTACAAGGCGCTAATTTTATTGGAATACCTTCTAATCTTTAGACCACAGAGGGTTGCTAACGAGTTTCAATGCGATTAAGATGCTCTTAAGAAAATTGAAAACTTTTAGTACATAGATGAGAGAGGGTTGGCGTGCATAAATTTATTTATTTTCATATTTAAACTTCACCAATTAAGATTTTCTAGAGTTTTATAAAATAACTCTATCATAAAATTAAAAATTCTAGCGATCAATTTTAAAATTAATGAATTGAATTCTATTGTGTAATCAACCTTTAAACAAAAGTTAACTGTGCATACCCAAAATATGGTTCTTGGGCTCAACCTTTACTTGGGCTCACAGTCTATTTGTATGGTGGGCTTTGGATTTCCTACTATGGGTGGTCTTATGCTTGGTGACCCAAGTGCATTCCTGTTTCCTTAGACCCTTTTCTTTACTTCATAGAGTCACTCATTTTCTCTCTTGGTTTAGTCACTCTTTTCTTCTTCGTTTTCTTCCCAGAATTGCCAACCCCCTAACTTCTCATTTTAGTCTCTTATTTATAGCGTGGGGTCAGTGGGAGTGTCATGACTATTCCTAATTATAAGTGGAAATGAGGGTCCAATTCCATTGTTTCTAAGTGGATGTTTCGTTTGGAGTGGTAGTAGTGGCATTGAAACTAGTTCCCACCTCCTAAGGGATGTTTGGCAGCAATATTTCCCAGGGCTACACTAAGCAGCCAAGAAATGGTACCCCCGAACAATTACGTTCTCGTCCGAGATGCAGTTGACTGGGCAAGGCCCAGATTGCGCCTCAAGGTGTTTGGGCCAACATTACAGGCCCAATGTGCCATGGGTCAAGAATCGCGACACGAGACCTGGGCCCATGGCATAGCGGGCCTAGGGCCCTACCCTGTACAAGGGGTCTGGGCCAGGGACCGTACCATAGGGCTAGGGTCAAAGGCCCAAAGGGCTTGGGGATCTTGTACCGTACATTAACCATCACCAATATTTGAAATCTAATTAAATAAAGTAGAGTTTTACCTATAATTATAGAGGATTTTAATCTAAATTTCACATTCACTAACATCATCCAATAGTCAATGTTCAAATGATTTTTTTTTTTTAATTATTTTTTATTTATAATAACATGCAGATTCACTAGTATTCCGTAAAAAACTTATTTGAGAGGGTATTCAAAAGAGGACCGTAGACTGAAACTCCCAAACCTGCCATATGGGATCTGTAATTCTTACAATATTAATCATCAGAATCATGAAAATAAGTTATCAGCCTTAAAGTAAGAGCATTGAATATCTACTAAGTTCCCGCAAGAAAAAATATTCAAACACAAGAGGTGGATACACCAAGTCGTCCATTTTGTGACAATAAAAAGCAAACTACTCCATTCTCATTTAATGAGATTATGAGAATTGGGATGTAGGTTAAAGAATTTGTAATAATAAAAAGCAGACTACTACATTTTCATTTAATGAGATTATGAGAATCGAAATGCAGGTTAAAGAATTTGGTAGCAATTAACTGTGTTACATTACTTTAATAGGAGCATAATGAATAATTAGTGGTGTTCTATACTCTATATTCCCCATGTTTTACATTTTGGAAAAAAATGGAATGCTTACGCTCCGTTTGTTTCGATGTAAAATATTTTACATGTAAATATTTTACTGAAAAATATTTGCAAGTGTTTGGCAAGTGCTGTGACCTAAATATTGCAAATATAAATCGGCCACCACCAGCCACTACATACCCAGCCACCCCCAACCATTGCAAAAATATACCCATTGTAATCCCATTTCATCAGCCACCATCATCTACCAAAACACCCAAGAGCCATCAGAATCACCACCAACCATTCAAAACACAGCCATCAAAACCACCACCAAAGCTTCAAAAAACTGCCGTCAACTACCAAAACAACAACCACCAACCACCTGTTATCCCATTCCATCGGCCACCATCATCTACCCAAACACCCAAGAGCCATCAGAATCACCACCAAATCACCACCAACCATTCAAAACACAGCCATTAAAACCACCATTAGCCACCACCAAAGCTTCAAAAAACTGCCACCAACTACCAAAAAAAAAAAAAAACACCAACCACCAAATCATCACCAACCACCCAAAAAACAACCATCAACAACCCAAAAATCCATATCAAAAAGGCTAAAACACCCATAAAACTAGATCAAAAACCTGAGAAGAAAATCCACGAACAAAGAATCTAACATGAAAATCCACGAACAAAGAATCTAACATGAAAATCCAACAACCTAGCAAATGTAGTGGCAGCAAGACTGGAATAGCCACCAGCAAGATCAGAGCAACCATTAAAAACCCAAGCCACCGCTTAGCAGTCAGATCTCGATGAACTTCGTGAAAGAAACGAGAGGAGGGAGAAGTGTGGAGTCGGTCGATGGTGGCGCCGGTCAGTGGGTGGCGCCACCAGGTTTTGGGATAGAAGGTATGGGTTGAGAAGGAGAAAAGAGATAACGTGAAAGGGGGATAATAGACAGCCTGAGAGTTGTCGGGTGAGAGTTAAGAGAAATTGTAAAATATTTTACCAATATTTTATATGTAAAATATTTTACACAAATTTGCTTTTAGATTGATTTGGTTGACTGAAAATATTTTACTTTTGATTAAATGTTTTATTGCAAAACAAACACTGTAAAATGAAAAAATATTTTCCTGCAAATATTTTACGTCAAAGCAAACAGAGCGTTAATGAATAGTTATTTGCTTACAAAGGTTTTCCAAAGTTAAATATGCTGTTGCCATTATTTTTTAGTAGTTATGCTTAACCAGTTAAGCTCACACCATTTCCATAGCTTCCAATTCCACACATTAAGATTTGGACCCTTTGCTAGTTTGAGTCTATCTTTTAAAGCTCATATTTTGGCAAACAAACTCGAGCCTCTTACGGATGAGGCCTCCAAAACCAGCTGGGCCTGGGTTTACCTTTTAGTGTTAGTGAGACCGTACGCATCTTAGAACACCATGGTGTTCCCAAAAATCTACTCAAGGTTTTAGCGTAGTTAGCTACACCGTCTGCCTCGTAAGAGAAATATCTCTTTTGTTTATCTGAACAAATTCAAACAATAGGGATTTCATTTTTTATCGAGCAAAACGATGCAAGTGGTTGAAAACTCGAGGAACAAAATAAATTGGCCCTTTGCTACAACGGGCAATTGGTGTTAGAAAATTAAAATGAAAGAATCATTTATCGGACCATTCAAGTATTCCAAAATACCCTCTGCCCTAATATAAAAAAATAAATAAAATAAAAAGGTGGAATGGAGGAGTAAAAAACTTCTCAAAATATATAATAAATAAGAAATGGACAATTTTTTCAAATTCAACTCCTCGCCTTCCAAAAAAAGTCATCACTCCAACATGAGAATAACATAAAATGATAACAAAGCTAGAACAAAGAGTTGCAAGCGCAAGCAGCACTTTGTTCTGAGAAATAAAAACAGAACTTTGTTTCTTCAAAGATCCTATTCTCGAACATTTAGAAGCATTTCCTATGCACAATTGATGGCCCGGATTCATCATACTCTGCCTTTGCGATCCACATCTGCACTCAAAAGAGAATCAAAATCCTCTCATCAGTAACCATACAAAAGGAACTGAACAAGTTGAGATACAAGAATCAAAACATACCTGCTGGAAGGTGCTAAGTGATGCCAAGATAGATCCTCCAATCCAGACACTGTACTTCCTCTCAGGTGGAGCCACCACCTTGATCTTCATACTGCTTGGGGCAAGAGCAGAGATTTCTTTGCTCATTCTATCAGCAATACCTGGGAACATGGTTGAACCACCTGAGAGAACAATGTTTCCATACAGGTCCTTCCTGATATCAACATCACACTTCATGATGGAGTTATATGTGGTCTCGTGAATGCCTGCTGCTTCCATTCCGATCATGGATGGTTGGAACAGAACCTCAGGGCATCTGAACCGCTCAGCACCAATGGTGATGACCTGTCCATCTGGTAACTCATAGCTCTTCTCAACTGAAGAGCTGGTCTTGGAGGTCTCAATCTCCTGCTCATAGTCAAGCGCAATGTAAGCCAGCTTTTCCTTCATGTCCCTCACAATTTCCCGCTCGGCTGTGGTGGTGAAAGAATACCCACGCTCGGTAAGAATTTTCATCAAGTGATCTGTGAGGTCACGGCCAGCCAGGTCTAGACGAAGAATGGCATGTGGGAGGGCATACCCCTCATATATGGGAACTGTATGACTGACACCATCACCAGAGTCCAACACAATTCCTGCACGGCAAAGGCAAAATCCATCAACAATGAAGGGGAAGAGATACATCACAACAATTTCCTGGAATTGCCCTTAGGTTGTATGGCATACTAAGTGTAATCACAAACCATGTATGTGATTACATGTTGAGATGCAATAAAACATGCAAAACAAATTAAATTTGGGAATTTAAAGAATGGCATGCCAGTGTCAATGAGATATTCCAATTAAAACCCTTGCAAACAAAATGATTGATCAGTTGCTTACCAGTTGTACGACCACTTGCATACAAGGAAAGAACAGCTTGAATGGCTACATACATAGCAGGAGTGTTAAAGGTCTCAAACATGATTTGGGTCATCTTCTCACGATTAGCTTTAGGGTTAAGAGGAGCCTCAGTTAGAAGAACAGGGTGCTCTTCTGGGGCAACACGAAGCTCGTTGTAGAAGGTGTGATGCCAAATCTTTTCCATATCATCCCAGTTGCTCACAATACCATGCTCAATTGGGTATTTGAGAGTTAAAATACCTCTCTTGGACTGAGCTTCATCACCAACATATGCATCTTTCTGGCCCATTCCAACCATCACACCAGTGTGACGGGGGCGGCCTACAATACTAGGGAACACAGCTCGTGGGGCATCATCTCCGGCAAATCCAGCCTAGAACATAATATTACAGTCAATTATCCGAAATTCAATAATGAAAAAAAAGGAGGGAGAAGGCATAAAAGTTGAGCAGTACCTTAACTGAACAGTCACTAATAGCTTTGCATATTAAAAACTAAACCAAACATCATAACACAGATGGGTCTCATCTAATACCTTAACCATTCCTGTCCCATTGTCGCACACGAGCGGCTGAATGTCCTCAGCATCTGCCATCTTGTATTACCTGCTTGATAAACTATAACCAGTCAAAAAAAAAAAAAAAGCACAATCTTCATTATTCAGAACAAGAAGCACATGCTGGGATTTGCCTTCCTTCTTTTCACCTTATTTCATATCTTTCAGCTAGAATATCATATTGATAAATACACACACCATAGATAAGCACCCGGGGTTCTACCATAAGCATGCACATCACTGGTTGATACCATGATTGAAGTACAGAACTCTCTTAAGGGAGTTTAATTGGGAAAAGAAAACATTAACATTTACAACAACCCCCCCAAATGGCAATTTTTCTATCAAGATTGCACTAGATTTACATCGTAGCGTGATTCGACATAGCACAGTCACAAACTAATATAATTCTATAGGGAATATCTCCAAAACTACCAAATCAAAAGGCCGAAAAGAATGTCAAAACCATTCATCACCCAACAAATACAAACTCGCATCCTCCAATATGTATAAACATAACCCCATCACTTCTTATTAGCAACATTGATCCAAAACAAATTGCATTTTGGATTATTCTAGACTATCAAGGCAATGACAATTTGAATTTCCCAATAAACGTAACACAATACAGCTCATTGCAATAAAAAAAATTCCTACATTATCAACAACAGAATGAATCAAACAGTTTCAGAATAAAACTAAAAAAAAAAGAACCACATAACATTCCCCTTCAAAACTCCATAACAAGGAACCAAGAGACACACCCAAATGAAAAAAAAAAGATCAAATAATTGAGATCTGCAAAGCTACCCTTTATTTATTTATGTTAACATACACTTCCCATAGTTTGATAGAATTAGCTTTACTTCAACTTTCTTGACTCCTTTTAATTACAACAATGCAACATGCAACCTCCTCTACTTTCATTTTCGTTTCACAATGTTTTCAAAAAACATATAAACCAAAAAAAAAAACTAGCCAGCATTATTTCATTTCTTGTTAAACTTTCACAACAATTTTCATTGTTTCCTCAGCATTTTTCGCAACAATGAACAACATTTTAGATCCAACACAATTATAAAAAATAACACAATAATAATCACAGAAATTAAATCATATATTGCCAAATTCAAAAAAAATAGAGTCAAACAAAAATCGAAAATCGAAATGGCTTTAGATCTGAGCGAAAACGAAACAGATCGATGAGAAAGCGAGAGAGAGAGAAGGGAAATTGACCTGTGGGAATGTGATGGGAAAACGAAAGCGATCGAGAGAGAGAGAGAGGGAGAGAGAAGGAGAGAGAGAAATATAGTGGGGAGGGGTTTGTGAATAGGCGAAATGGGAAAGAAAAGAGAGAGGAATTAAAAGAGGGAAGAGATGCGGTTTGGACCGTTAGATATTTGGGGTCGGAGTAAGGAGTGGTACAGTCTGGAACTTTTATATCGAAGCGAAGAACGCGTCCATTGGGCTCGCCTTTAAGGCCTTCCTTTTTTCCCTATTTATGGTATTTTTTTTCTTTTCTTTTTTTTATTCATTCATTCCTCTCCGTTTCTTTTTTTCTTTCATTTTTCAATTCAAACAATCAATCAGTTTTTATATATAGTTATATATACTAACTTTCTTTGATTCAAATTTATATAAACAATACTCAATTTTTTTTATTATTATTATGAAGGATTAGAAATTGGTGTGAATTAAACAAAAGTGGACTAAAGACTACAATGGAAATAAAGGGGTTAAATACTAAAAAAAAAAATTAATTTAAAGGATTGAATTGAAAACATGTTAAAATTAAAAAGGTGTAACTTGTAATTTAACTTTTAAATAATATCAGTATAATTAATTGAAAATGATTAATAGATGAGAAATCTTATATTCCTGAGCTCAAGTTTATCATTTAAAAGGAAAAAAAAAATTAAATTCATTATTATTCTCACTTCTTAACAATTGATGTCAATTAAAATACAAAAGAATATTAATTTAAATTATGATTTCTTTCTAATTCTGTGGCGAGGGATTTTATTTTTTTAATGGTGAAAAATGCACTAATTCTCATTCTACTCTTTTTTTTTTTTTTTTTTGGTTCATTATGACATTGGGGCCCCGCTTAATTTTTTGGCACAAATAAAAATTTCTCTAGAAATAGCCAAAATTAAAGTGTATTTGTACACACCAAAAAATCTTCTTTTTTTTTTTTTTTAAACTCATTGTAGCAAGGCCCATAGCAAAATAAAACTTTTCCCCATACTTTCAATAAATAAGTATTCAGTAAAATGCATCCAAATGTAATGTATATACATTTGACAAATTGATATCTAGAATGAATTCAATGGAATAATGATGATACAAAGTACAGACTACAAAGTCAAATGCTTTTCATAACTCATTAGTCCGTAGTAAAAAAAAAAATTTATTTTCTTGGTAAACATTGTCCTAAGGGAAGGAGTTTTATGAAATGCCATTATTTCATATATTTTTTTAAAAAAAAATTAGGATCCTTTTACCTTAGCAAATGCTTTTGGGTTGCAGAAGAAACTATGTCCGAAAAGGGGAATTTTTTTTCTACCTCAAAAAAAGGTTGGATTGGTACAGTTGGTATATCAGATTTTCTTGGTTAAGTAGGAAAATAATTTGAGTGGATGAAGTTCATAAATCATAAGTCTAAGCTCCAATCTCATTCCAAAAGGAATAATCTTTTTTATGCACATTTTTTAAAACGTTATTTTATGTCATGTATAAAAAGAAGTCTTTACTACAAATAATAATAACAATAAAAACTTAGATCCTCACATTATGGAGTGGCAACTATGATGGGTTCTAGACATTTTCTGTGTTTAATAAAATAATGAGCTTTAAAGAGATTATAATCCAATTGAATACTTCCTTAAACATAAAAATATGCTTTGAAATTGCTTAGGCAACTTCTTCCAACAAAGAATAGTTGTCCGCCACTCCACCACTCCAACCTCTTGTCTCATGGATTTGCCAATCCAAGTCCTTATTAAATCATTACTCATGTAAAAGCTGAAACGCACAGCCCATTCTTAGTGTAAAGAGCCTACACTTTTGGTCTATTGCCAGGACCATTTGAGATCCAATTTTTCTACTTAAAGTTATCTAACATTGTAAAGGAATATTGAAGCTATAGCAAGGTTCTATGAGCATTTCAGCATCGAACAATGCAAAATGGAGAAAAGGTATCACTTTTAGGCATTCAATATATATATATATATATATAAATATATATATATATATAAAAAAAATCCACATCAGTCAAGTTAAAAATATGTAAATTTACAAAATTACCACAGTAATTATGTAAATTTTTATTGACACTATTCACTTTGCATATAGTTTTTTTTTTTTCTTTACATATTCCAAGGTTGAAAGACAAGAATAGATGGTGGTTATTGTGTGTGAAGAAAGAGAAACAATTAAAAAAATCAAGAAAAATTGATATTTTAATATAATGTAAAATAAATAATTTGATGTAGGTGTTTTGAAAAATAAATACGTAAAACAGAAAAAACAAGTTCTTATACTAAAATAAATAATTTTTTTTTTCATGAACTGATGTAAATGCTCTAAATTTGCTTTTGTTTGCCTTCTTTCTAGCAAATGAACTATAAACTTAGAAGCTCCTCTTACCTAACAAATTGTACCGAAATTTTGTCCATCCTCTTAATTCTGATCTCACTATGAGTACCTTATCTATTCAATTGGAAAGGTGGGTTGTCAGTTGTCGCTATGCCATATATATAGCAGTCAACTCTAGGCTCTCTATAGATTGTCATCGTCAAACGGTTAGTTCTAATTGTTTTAGTTGCCAACGACCACTTTGTTTCATTGCTCCATTTGTCCACAAAATTGGGAACATTTTTGAAGTCATGGCATCCCATAACAGCTTTCTTTTGAGATATAGGCCACAGAAATTACAGTTTGATGTCTAAATGATTATCAGCCATCATTAAATTCAATGCCACTTCCTAACAAGAAATGGTGGATTGAATAGTCTGACCAAACTGTAACAAAATGTAAAAATTCTCCAAATCTTGCTTTGTGTAAGAGCCATGATTTTCTAATACTTTTCATACCTAGAGGTCATTAAAAAAAAGCCCAATGAAATATAAAAAATAGTCAAGAAGCCAATCTGATAAAAAGCTAGATCACCAACATTAACTGTATTTCTTCCCAAATAACATGACAAATGAGAGGAAACATAAATTTGGTGGAGGGGGGGGGGGGGGGGGGACAAAACAATAAGAAAAGAATAAAAGATGATTATCCTCAGGTAGTTCAAGTGGGAGTAAGCTGTCTATAAAAATGTCAAGTTCATATCTGACACCTATTAAGCTCCAACCATCTTGAATTCTTGCTGTTGAATCTGATTTTTGGTACCAAAGAGAGCAACAAGATGCAAGATGAGAGCCATGCTTACAGGAATGGGGGAAATATTACCCATCTGCGTGGATACTTCGGTCTTCCATCCTTCCCATCAAATAGCTGCAGATGACAAGGTTAAGAAGCAACGTTAACAAGAAATGAAATTTCTGAGTCTATAGAATTGAAATTATGTTTACAAATGAAGCTGATAGGCTACACATCAAAATATTCAGAAGTGAAAACACACTGAGAAACATGTTGATGATGCCTATAAATTTTGAGGTGCGCACAACTGGACTTTTGTTAGGACTCCCTGCCATCTATTTTAGATTGATAAACTTTTGTTAGGTAACAGTACACTTGAGGTCTTTCTTTTATTCAGTAACTAGGCTTGCCCCTAATTTTTAGGGGGATGGGTAAATACTTTCATGTTACACATGGTGCATCTCTCCCTCATTGCAGGGGGAGTTAACATCTGAGGTTAGAAGCCGAGGAGTTAGGCTTGCCTTCTGTCTTTTTCGTTTTTTAAGAGGGAGGCAATCTAGGATTGTCAATAAAGCATAACAAGATCCTACTCAGATTAAAAAATAGAGACAAAACAGGGTATTCCATTGAATTTGATAAAGCTCAACAAATATCGGATCAAACTTACCAAAAAAAAAAAAAACACATACATCTACATATAAAAAAAATGTATCTATATATGTATACCAGATTCATGGTCCAATGGGTCACCCCTAATACATGAACACATATAAACACTGGTATGTAGATGTATCCAGTAGTTGCTAGTGTGACAAATGTATGAGAGTAATTTATTTGACATTACAAAGCCGTATACCTTCTCAAATATTTTATGTTCCTAACCAATCTATACTTGACAGATGAAAATCTAAAATAACTTACCTAGATCCTAGTCACACCCAATCTAGAAAGGAGTAAACGCAGGTGGATATATCATCAGAGAAAATGCCTCAATTTTTTAAGAAATGCATGCAGTTATATGCAGAAAAGAAATTAAAACAAACATGTTCAACAAAAAGTAAAGAAAGTTTCATTAAAAAAAAAGTAACCTTCTTCAGACGACGGTGCTTTGCAAGGGCCCAATTGGTCATAATAAGTGTAGCAACCACAAGGAAAACATAGCCTGCGACAGTCTGTGTGGCAATATTGAAACCCAACCATTGATAAATCTCTGTTGTGTAGTTTGCACATGTCACAATATTGAATAGAAAACCATGTGGAATTTGATATCCTCCATTCCCATCAGGGCTGCGCAGATTCCTCAGCAAGATATGGCAATAGAAGTTACAGATTTGACAAAGCACTCCAAACCCAAAGCCGATCTTCATTTGGAGGTCACTAACAGGGGTGTAAAGTGGGTGGTTCACATAGTAAGCAATGTAAGAGCCAAAGGTCCAATAATATGCACAATTACGAAACACATTCGAGAGTGGTGAGGTTGCATGGCTGAACCGATGCACAAAAAATGTTTCCATAATTCGTTTGAAGTAGTGGAAACACCAGTAATATAAAGCATATGTCTGAACTGGGTGGATGACTCGCTCCCCTTTGTAGCCAAAGAACTGATAGACAGGGAAGTAATAAAAGATGGGATAAAGGAGCAAAGGACCCAAGTATTCAAAGAAGAAAAGTGTGCGATAGGAAACTTGTGTGCCCAGGTCCTTGAACACTACAGTCAAGTGGTTTCCATCACAATAATCCTTGAGACTTTTCTTGTAGTTAAGAACAACAGGCTTTTCCTTTGATCCTGGTTTAAGGGGGAGGGTTAACCGCTGTCTTGAAGGATAGAACTTTTTGGCTGTTGATGTAAGATGAAAATCAGGTGAGTTAAATCATATGACATGCAAGTCTGTCAACACATATACACATGCACTCACATTCAGTTTTAGGGGGCAGGGGTCAAACTCACAATGAAACAAAGCATATAAGTATTATCTCAGGCAGTAAATCAGTAATAAATTTAAGTCCAATAGTGAATACACCTAATATGATGAACTACAAAAGGCCATGCCTCAATCTTAGACACACTGGAGGTCCAGAAAATATAAATCAAATCAGACAGGAAGTCTAGTGCTGATTTTGTTAAAAATCTTACAGATCCCATCGACTTAAAAATTATTTTGTTCTTGACAGAAATATTACATCATGAAAAAAAAAAAAAAAAAGAGCTCCAGTGGTAAGTGTCAAGATTTCCTTTCAGTGTGCTTGAATTCACACTGTATACAATTTTTTTTTTATATAAATTTTTTTTTAATCTAATTGAAATTAACACTACATACAAATTATAGTTCTCTGAAATCTGAAAATACCTTGGTCAAACAAACCCCAACAAGACCTGGTGCTTTAACAGATAATTTTTAAAAGTGATCAGTCATGCCCACAAATAATTGAATTGAATTAATAGTAAAAATAAAATTCCTGTCAATGTCATGACTCATTATCCTTGGATACTACCATAGTAGAAAAATATTCAATGATTTGGGAGAATCATCTTCAAGAAAGTACATTACCCTCCACAGACTGATATGTGTACATTCTAGTAAAAAAAGTGAACTTCATTCCTTCTATGGGGGGTGGCCGGGTGGGGGTGGGGGGGAGAGAGAGAAATGCAGTTCAAGAGGCAAATCTGTATCAAAAAATTTATCACTAGAAAGGTTTCACCTATGTGGTATGGACAACCAAAGCTCTAATTTAGCTTTAAGCATAAGGATGTTACTAATTCTTACTAGGATAATTTCAAGAAAGAAAATTAAGTCCTTAAAGACAATAGAGAAGATGTCCTTCACATTTGTGTGCAAAAAACATCATGTAGAACCCACTTGTCAAATTTGCAGCCGTTTATGGAAGTTTCAGTAATTCCCATAATAAAGAAAATCTCTTTTCATCCTCAAACCCATACTAAAACCAGTATTAACACCTACATCACTACATGTGGAAAATAACACTTTTTGGGCATTTGTCTTTTAAAATCAACCATAACTATTTCGCTAAACATAGATTAACTGACTAACAAAGCATACTTAGCAGTTCAAGCCTTCAAGGTAAAAATTTGCATGGAAATTCTAATAACAAGGAAAGCAAATCCAGCACTTACTTCGTTGATGAATTGCCTCCTGCAGATCTGCAACCGTAGCCTACAAATTAACAAAAAAGACATATACAATCACAATTGGGTATTATTCAAATACATGCAAAGGAAATCAAAAATCATGAAACTAATATAAACCCAAGAAAACAAAGAAGAAGACCATTTTCGGGTCTTAATCATTTCACTCTCCCCAAAAAAATAAAATAAAATAAAATAAAAATAATCAATCTTTTACTTAAATTGGAACTGACAAACCCAGCTGAATTGAGATGATCGTTACCACCGATTCACAGAGACACTATGTTAATAAATTACAAAAACAAAGGAAAAAAGAGAAAGAGAAGAACGTACGGAATCACTGAGCTCAAGGCCACCCTTGACAACATCTTTACCACTCCGAGAAACTACACTGACCTTCATTTTTTGAGACCAAAAGAGAGTGACCCAATTCACGAAATGGTGTAAACGACGAACCCTTTTAATTTGTGGGTGGTTTTATTGAAGATCCAAGAGCTGTGACCCAATTGAGGAAATGGGAAACTCGTATGAGATCCCACAGATGGGTAGGGTAGTATTAATTTTTTTGCAGAGTAATTAAGGGGTGGGTTTGGGAGATATAGTAATGGCCTGTAGTTGGGGTAGGAGAGCTAACTGTATTGGCTGATGAACCACAATTCCTCATCTCATCTGTGTTGCCTAGCTATACTATAACCAGGGTTTTACACTCGTGGGCCAGGTTTTAACTTCCAACTTCTAACAACTTACCTTGGGACATATCACCATAGGTCCCACCTTATTAAATTTGGTGAAGAGATGTGAAGGGTGAAGACAACTCTGGCCTTTATTGTCTATTATTTTTATATATTTTTCATCCACACATATTTTCACACATGTTTTTAAATAATAATTTTCAGTTTTTAAATGCATATATCAAACACCTCCAAATTTCCCTTCCCATCATATGGCTGTATATAGACCTTGTTTGTGAATCATTGACTCGAGAAAACAAGTAAAGTTTAAGTCTTAATTTCAGACTCGATTACTAAATAAGCCAAATTCAAACATAATAGTGTGTTTGTGAACAAATTCATAAATATAAGAGCTCGATTTAATTATATATAATATAACATTTTATATGTATACTTGTTTAAAAATATATTAATATAGACTTGAAATTGGATTGTATAAGTTTGTTAATATGTTCATATGATATTAAATTATTATTAGTAGTTTATTAATGATATATACAATCTACTTATAATAAAAATTTATGGAATTGTGAATAGATAAAATATTTTAATCATGGTTTCACAATATAGATAAAAAGAATAATTTAATCTAGTAACTAGTGAACAAGTTTGAGCTTGCTTGATAAGAAAATGAGCAAAACTTGATTATAAAATCTTGTTTGATATATAATGAGCTCAAGCTCGGCTTGTTTTTGAAAAAAAAAAAATTAAATAAACAAGTTTGAACTTTTAATACTCGACTTGACTCTGTGAGAGTCCCTTTTTGGATGGTGTCCAGGCCCAAGTCGAAGCGAGGACCTCGGGGCCTCTTGTTGTTGTTTGAAGGGACTGGGCTTAGTTCACTGCAGCTAACTGGGCTGTTTCACAAACCAAGTGACGCACAGAGTAGGGATCCTATAATACATACATACTAGCAAGCAAGAATATATGTATTGAATAACAAGAAACAATAATGGAAGACAATGTAACAAAGAAACACACAAAATAATTGTTTAGGGTCTTTAAATTAGTATGAAATTTTTCATTATTTTTCTTAATTGTGAATTATAATATGCCTACTATGATGTATTACAAGGTCCAAATAAGCTCAAAAATTACAGACTTAGATGGCTATCTAAGCCTCTAAAACTTGCAAAGTTTGAATCTCTTTGAATCCAAGTATATTTTATAGTGGTTGTTTCTGGGATACCAGGCATTGTTTTTCTACTTTCTTTGAGTTTTAGACAGTGTTTCTCAATAATTCTGATATGATTCCCTCTTGCTGAATACCCCCCTCAATGTTGGCTGCTTATTCCCTTTTATAGTGTCATTCTAGGGTTCGGAGTACCACTGATTCTCCCCATTTTGGCTCCCTAGGTACCAAAGCCCCTGTTATGCTAGCCATATTAATGGCTGATTCTTTCCCCGTTTCTCATAGTTTTCCTCTTTAGTGCTGTTTCCCTAAAAGCTACTTGTTGACTTTCCTTCCCGGGATGTCCCTAGAGAGCTAACTTCTAATTTCTCTTCTTTCAAGGTTCTACACCTTTCCTTTTCGGATTCAGCTTTTTTTGCTACCTTTTCTTTTGTCATTTTTCTTGAATTAGCTGATTCCTTCCCTGCTAGCTTGAAAGTTTTCCGAAATTAGTTCCCTTCATGGTTCTTCCTTCTGGACTCCTCGAGGTACCAGCTCTTGGTTCATAAATTGTTAGTCCCAAGCTTTCTGATTCCTTTCTGCATCATTGGGCCGCTAAGAAGGACATGTCTGTCCTTCGTTTCTTGTGTTTTTTGGTGCTCTTTTGAACTTTCTCCCTCTCATCCTACCTGTATTGCACGCTCTGAGGATCCCGAGCCCCTGGCACCCTCTGGGCATCCCGAGTCAGCTCCTTCCAATGGATTCTTTCTTTTCATCCTCTAATCTTGGCGGGTTGGGCCTTTTTCTTTCTTCCCTTTGTTTCATGGGTTCTAAAGCTTGTCCCTTCATGGATTTTGGGCTTCAAGTCTTTTGGGCTTGCCATCCTCTCTTTTTTTTTTTTTGGTGGTGGGCCCAACCTTTTTAATATTACTTTCTATGAAGTTGGCCCATTGTGCTATTTTTGGGCCCTGGCATTATGATTTTTTAGATCTCAACAAACTCGTTTACCACCCTACTTTCCATATTTGGTTAAAAGTATATATAATATAATTCCTTAGTTGGTAGAGATGGATTTCAACCTTGAAGTTTCAGATGAAATTATTAAATATCAATTGAGCTATAAAATTCTTGTAAAAAAATCAACATATTTTTGGAAAAAAATATTAATACGCAATTTTGGGATTATGGATAGAAGTTAAAACCCATGTAATTTATTATACATGCAAGTCCATGCCCCAGCCCAATGTATAGGTCGAATGACACCTTTATAGAATAAATGTGATCCAATAATAATAATAATAATAAAAGATTATATGTGATGGCTTTGATGGGGAAAAAAGTTTGGGAATTTAATAAAAAGACCATGACACAAGTGCACACACCAATAAACCTACTAACAACAAATAGAAAGAGACAATAAAGTTTGAATTGATGGCGAAAAGCTTTGTAGTTCAATTTTATGATTTTTTTTCAATAAAGACATTTAAGATTTAAATAATCATTCTCCTAACAATTGAATTATTAACGAAAAAAAATATCGCATAAATGGATGGTGGAGAAAACAAAGAAGAAGAAATGCGATTGATGAAGAGAAGGAAGTGAGTAGAAGAGATGTAGCTTGTTCTAGTTGGATTGTAAGTGTTAGTCAAAATTGTCGAAACACATTGGAATGATTAGTATAACTAGAAATAAGATGTAATTTAAGAAAAAAAAAATCTAGTATCACAAACTATTACACAACTTATTTGCCACAACTGTGGTGTGACATAATGTGAGCGATGAAGAAAAAATAGAGGGTTTATGTGTAAATAATTGACAACTACTCATAATTTGCCACGTGATCACGTCAAAGTCATAGCTAAAAATTGTGGAATAGTTTGGTAATGGATACAAAATTTGTCAACTGTGGTACGGTGCAAAAATCAACAACAATGCCTCGCCTATAAAAATTTGGTTAGGAATGAACCTTTTTTTACTAATAATTTGGCACCTCCACAAATTATCTCCATCAACCTTTTCAAGTTTCAACCTCTAATTACACCTACCTGTTTATATTTTAAATTGAACAAATCCAATGAAACCTCTTTATTTTTTATATTTATTAAAAAGGTGATCCCTCATAGAATTAATATATATATATATATATTAATTAGAGCAAGATTTAGGTACAGTATTTAGGTGTTGTTCCTTAGATTCATCTTTTAAGATTCTGCCATGTGAATTTTTTCTCATGGGATGGAAGTATTTTTTTTTTTTTTAATTAAGTAGCCACATGACTGAATCTTAAGAAAGGAACCTGAGGAACAACACCTAAAGTACTGTATCTAAGTTTTGTTCTATATTAATAGGTAAAACTTAAAAAAAGCTCAATTAGAATTTAAATATAGAATCTAATTTTGTGCCATGTGTCTAAATTTATGTGGGGACCACCATAATTATTCACTTAAATTTGTGCCATGTGTTCACTTAAGTTTTTTAAATTTTGTACCAGGTGAGTTAATGAGTACAAAATACTAAAAATATGATATTAATGAATTATAACATGAAATAAAAATTTTAAAAAAACCAATTATATATACTCAATAAAAATCACTACATAACAAAGATCACCACATGTTCTATCTTATTAAATTTTTTTTAAAAAAATCATAAGTAGTATAAAATTTAAGTAAGAATTTTAATATGTGACTAATTACGTTTACTTAAAAAAAAAAAATTTGACTAATTATTTATATTTTTATGATAAAAAATTGTGTTTAATTTTAAATGTATCTATATGAATGCATGTGTTACATGTTTTTTTTTATATAAATAACTTGATTAATTATTTATATTTTTATAATAAAAATTATATTTAATTTTAAATGCATCCATGCGTTTGTATGTGTTATATGCTAGTTAGTTTAAAAGATCCCTATATATATTAAAAAAAAAAGGTCACACTAATTATTTATCTTTTTATGATAAAAAATTTTGTTTAATTTTAAATGTATCTATATGAATGCATGTGTTACATGTTTTTTTTAATAAATAATTTGATTAATTATTTATATTTTTATAATAAAAATTGTATTTAATTTTAAGTGCATCCATGTATTTGCATGTGTTATATGCTAGTTAGTTTAAAAGGTCCCCATAAAAAAAAAAAAAAAAAAAAAAAAAAGTTTAAAAGGTCAACTCTCTAGATAAACAAGATGATCGAAATCATTACTTTCATTTATTAATTCCATCCTCGAACGTTTGTTATTTCAATTAGTTTCTTTTTTCTTCTTTAATTTATTTCTATCCTAATTGGTATTGGGCCAACTTGAATAGTGTCCAAGAGCCCAAATAACTTTAGGTCGCACTGGTTGGATCTTTTTTAGTCAAATTCTACACATTGCAACATGCCTCTTATGGTGAAAATTATTGCTCTATCGGGCATAATTTCTCCTCCAACAATTTTATTTATTTATTTATTTTTTTTTTTTTTGAGGAATCTCCTCTCATTTAGCTTAACTACATTACCAAACCTTGCAACCCATGAAATTAATTTTCCCATATGGACTCATGACCCAAGACTTCACTTCATGATGTGGATTTCTGATTTCTCCAATTCTCCTACCCCACAAATGGGGCTCATGTCTCATGTCTCTCTTGCTTCATGAATTGGGTTAAGGCTCACTTCTCTTTACTTCATGAAGTGAGCTTTATTTTTCCATCCAAGATAACGTTAGAAACTTAGAATAATAATCATGTGATGATTAAATTTATCATTTTCTAACTATTTAAGCTTTTGAAAAAATTGGTACGCTAAAACACTACTGATTAGCCCTAGGTTACTAGGTATAACAATAACAACCATACCTTTTTGTAGGAAGTTGCAATGCAAAAGATAAATGCTAACCCCAGCTAGATTGTTGAGTACAAGTAAACAACAACTTGGCATCATTGCTAGTAGTCCCATAGCAAGAACTTCATTGCTAACTACTTCTCATCTACACGGTACAAACTAGAGAATTAGGTAACTAGGAGCGACGCCATGTTAAGACTAGGGTGGTCTACCACCTTGACTTGAAAAAAAAAAAAATTATATATAATAATTTAAAGTTTTTTATTTGTTTACTTTTCAAAAAAAATTTGGGAACACCTTTAGCTTTATTTTTTTTTATTTTTTATGTCAGTAAAATTAAATTTTGCACCATAATTTGTTCTACTTTCAAGCAAAAAGAAAAGGCCAAAAAAAAATTTTTGAACTAAAATCTGAAAAAAAAAAAAAAAAAAATTGTAACATAGCAAACCCAAATGCCCAATAGACCATAGGGAAAAAGAAGCCCAGGATCACTCCTAAAAATAGACCCAGACAGATTTTTAAATCAACAAAAATAACCCCATACAGATTTTTAAATCAAAATAATTAAATTTTTATTAACTAAATACCCAACCCAATACACCCAATATGCGTACGCCGATTGATCAAATGGTAAAGCAAAATTGAATCCTAACCAAAAGGAAAAAGAACCTCATCAACGACATCAAGCACATCGGCGCCTCTGCCTCAAACTCAGCAACAGGAACAGCAACAGTAACAGAGCATATCGGGCCATCGACGATGGCGAGATTGGATCAAAGAGAAGAGAAAGAGATTGCATTGGCCTCGAGCAACAGCAACAGACCCCGCCTCGCCCCTGCTCCCAAAGCACATCGACATCGGCAACGGCTAGATCGGATCAGAGATTGCCTTGGCTTGGCCTCGAGTCCTCAACGTGCTGCCGTGGCCCCGACCCTCAAGGTATTTCATTTTTCTCTCTTTTTCTCTATCTCATCTTACATCTTTGCTGTGCTCTGAGAGTGAGAGCGGAGCTCTCTCTCTATTTTCTTTGAACTGAAAAATGAGATTCTCTCTTTGGAATTGAATAGCTTTACATTATGTCTAATTGCCTTCATTTGACATTTTGACTTTATCGGTTTGTGAGTTTGTTGTTTTGTGTGTTGTGAATGTTTTATATCTTTAATATTTTGTGTAATGTTGGTTGGCTCTTGTCTGTTGAGTGGGGGTGGATGGGGCCGTCGGGTCAGATATTTGAATTGGGGAAGTGGATAGGTAGAAGCAGTAGAGGCATAAAAATAACTGACCAATATTTTATAAAAAACAAACAAATTAAATTATGTTAGACAGTGGGTTGAGTCATGGATAATGCACATAGGGTGTTGTAAACTTTACATATTTCTGTGTTTTTTAATTGTTGTTGTCGTCAATATATTAATTTCTCATTTTATTAGATTGTGTAATTTATGCTTCTTAAAGAACACATTGAAAAAAATTCATGGAGTCGCCATTGCAGGTAACATCACATTTTCCATTTGAATAATGGAATTCCCCCCTTTTTAATGTACCTTTATTTTTTAGATGATTGAGCAGATTTTATTTCAACACATAAACATGTTCAATGAATAGCATATACACACGCACAGAGACAATAAAAAGCTCAAATTCCACCAAACTACAATTCATGGAGACTTTAACACAGAATATGATACAAAACTCTATTTCTGGTGCAAAAACCTCATTTGGTTTCCACCTTGCTCTTTAAACTTCCCATCTAATCAACCTGATTAGTCTCAAGCCTGCCATTCTGTATTACAGCATTTATGTGCCACCACATGTGATAAAGCAGCCCACAAAACAATTGCAAACTATAGCCTTTAAGCTTTTACCTTATAACTCAGATTCTCCTTAAGCCATAATTATCATCCCAACTAAACTTAGGGCTTAATGCTACATCAGTTCATTGGCTGCCAAAATATTCTATAAGAGAGAAAACTGGAAAAAAAATGCTCCCTTTTTTCAAGTCGATTTCTGTACATAACATACTGATCTTCAACCTGTAGTCCCCACTACAGCAGCCTTTGTTTTATGGAAAATCTATTTTAAATCGCTAGCCAACCTATGAAAGCATGCTTAGGAATGCAGTTAGTAAGCCAAACCAGCTTGCCTCTGGATTTTTTTTCTTTTGAATATGGCTTCTGGTTTCAGAGCATGACTACTTACCTGGTTTGAATGGTAACAAAACAGGCCTATCTATCAGTCTCCCCTATCTTTACAAGTTCCCAACTTACTTTGTATAGATATAAGATCTTCATATTCAGTAAGTTTCCACAACCAGTCCTTGCCCTTAAAACACTAGATAGTTTGGCATTTAAACTACAAACAGCATCATAAATTACTCTGTGACCATATCTAAAGATACAATACACTATTATGGTTTCACCAATTTAGCCATAAGAAAACATGGCTACCAAACCCTACTATGTTAATTTGGATATAACGTTTAATTGAAATTTGATTAAAATATGGTTGAATTTAGAAAAAGTGATGTTTTAAAAAGCTATTCATAAACAAATTAGATAAAAAAAATTAAAAGAAAAGGCTGTTGCAAAACAGACTTCTAATTAGACAGTACCGTAAGCTTCAAATCATGTCAAGTGCTATCTTGTGGGCTCATATCTAACTAGAAGCTTCTTTTTTATCTTTTGCAAATATTTGGTTTCTCTGGTCAAATTACATACATCTGTTGTTTGTTATCAAAGCTGCACATATATATTTACGTACTGATTATGATTGAACCCAAGGAATGTCATTACTAGTACTTCTCATTTCTTCCAGAGCTATCACATGCAAGACTGCACATGCTTAAAATAGTTCCAGAGTTATGATAGCAACGCTTCTTGTTCCCTGTTGATATACAACCATTCAAGCTAGAAATGAAAGATGAAATTATAAGCTCAATTTTTCAAAATCAAATATTTTTCTTTCTTGTAGTCAGTTGACTTAGTTCTTTACTAACAATGCCAAGAGAAGTTCTTAGAATGAAAATTACAAAGAAAACTCACATTAGTCGTAGAGAGCACGAGCTAAAGCTGAAGAATTATCAAAAGCCATACTGTAGTGATGGATGCAAGGAATGCATGTTCCCCTCCCTCTCAATTTTCTTTTGTTGCCATGTACTGGATACTATTTGTTCTTCAATCCTTCCCTTGGAAAGAGAATCTATGAATTGTTCAGGATTGATGTGTAACTAATATCCTGTTAAATAAATTTGCAATGACACAGATGAATTGGAAATAGAAAAGTACTTATTATATCCTTCCAACATTCTTAAATTCTTAATAGATCACATGAGAAGACCAAGTAAACTGCCAAGAACTGTGCATTAGGTCTGCTGCAATGCATAAAGCTCCAACAAAATAGCATTAGTGAAGAAAAATAACTATTACATATAAAAAATCTTACAATTATAAACGGTCTCTCAACACCAGCTTAACTAAGCCTTAATCCCAACTAATTGGGGTTGGCTACATGGATTGTTTCATGTTACTCACCCTATGAAGAGCCATATCTCCAATTACCTATCTAAAAATGGCATACCAAAAGAGAAAAGCAGACAAATCTAAGAGCCTACCAAATGGAAAATACATGTCAAACACATGATGGTCTTGCAGAACAAATAAAACAAAAGCAGACATTCTAGTGGTAGCAAACCTATGACAGACCTAAATAGCATAATCAAGCCAGTAATTGCAAGATCTTAAATTTATAAAAAAAATTAAACTAAACGCTAACCCTCATTTCATAATATAATCAAAGAAAAAGACATACATTTCCATCATATGTTATAATGGACGGGTAATGATAAAAAGTTTTTAAATTCCAATTATAGGATATGTTTCAAGTTATACACACTCATTACTTGTTGCAATGCTCTAAGTGGCACGACCAATCACATACATATTTAAATTAGTAGAAGCAGCAAAAACATAAGAAAGTTATGAAAATGACTTCCTTTTTCCACAAAAACAGTGAATTTGAACAATATTCATGAAATTTAAATGTCCAAATGGATTGGACTTAGCAGATGCACATTTATGAGAGAAATAGTAGAATTATAACAGGTCTCCACCTGCAATAGCCACACAAATTTAAAAATCAAACCTTCTTGGATATCACATATGGTTCGTTTCCTTATAAGCTGAGACATTTACCGTGATCACAAGTGGTACTCCACCGTAGAGATTTTTTTTTTTTTTTTTGGGTAACTCACATTGACACACACACCAAGTAGATCTTGATTTTACAACTTCACCTTACACCTTGTTGTTATGATGGTAGGAGATGTCATTTGAGTTAAAGCTCATTGGCACATGATAAAGAGTGTAATGCCCAAAAAAAAAGAAGAGAAAAAGGCAATGTACTGGGTTGCCACAATCTGTAAACAGCTATACCAAGTAATAGGTAAAGTAAATGTATATCATCATGCTAAAGGGAACACCTGTACCACCAAGTCCATAACAATAAGATATCTAGCATCAATGTTGACATTCTAGGGCTATCATGGGGCAGACTATATACAGCACTATTTCATATCTCCCAAAGTTTAGGCTGCAGCAAGAAAAAAGAGAGACAAAAGTTCAAATGTAGATTATCGCTAAGGGACACCCCTAGCATTTGCACATACTGATATACATACATTCATACATATATATATATATATATAAATATATCTATGTTTATATATATTTATGTAAAAGTAGGGAAATATAATGGTGATCACTGATCCAGACAAAATTTGCAAAGACGCACCTAGGAAGCTGCTCTTAAGTGTTTGTTAGGCAACAACTTTTTCTTTTAACTTTTTAAATTATTTGCTTATGTACAGATTTTTAAGCTTCAATTTTCCTAGGTAAAACTATACTTTAACCAACTTTTAGCAAAAAGCTACATCCAAATGCAATAGTCTTCTTCCATTTGGTCCTTCCTACTCTCAACCTTGTTCCTCAAGTTGTCCAAACAGTCACCTTGTGCCCTTTTTGTGGTGCCATTTTAATCTGTAACTGTAACTTACAACTCCCCCACCCAACCCCTACGCGCCCCCCCCCCCCCCCAAAAAAATGCGCACACACACACAGACAAACCCTGAGAAACTCTAAACATAATTCAGTTCACATGAAAATTTTCCATCTACAAAATATGGAGTAACAAGATTGGACATTTACTTACTCGTAAAACTGCCACTTTTAATATACTAAATTCCCTTGTTAATTAGTTTTCTTTAAAAATAATTCTATAAGACTAGATATTCTATTAGATATCTAATTAAGGAAACTAAATGAATTCTAAAACAGGGTTCTCCATTATTTCCTTCACAAACAGTATCCAAGTCATTAATCCAAGAGAAACATACATATTTAAGAACACAAGAAACATCATACATTCATTCAACAGATTAAAGTTTCTTAACGGAATGAAATTTTGACAAACAATTAAACATAACCAATATATAATCCATTATCATTTTTCTAATCAAACTCACTGGGCAAGTTTACAAATATCCTCACACTCAACAGCTTTAAGCACTCTACCAACATAAGCACCCTTCTCTATCTGCACCTTGGTGCAAAACTTCTCCGTATCAACCCCCAACAACTTGGCAATCGTGCCACAATACGCCCCATTCACAATCTTCACGAGTCCCCCAAGTTGCGGAATCACAGTCTCGAGCTCCAACTGATCAACTCTCAACACATGCTTACTCTCAAGCATCTCAATTTCCCCAACATACTTACTTATCAATCACTTTCTTCACAACCCCTTTTTGCTTTTAGTAACCCTTCTCGGCCAAAGCTTTGCTCATAACCTTAACAACAATTCCCTCACACAACCAATAGTCCTTCCTATTAATCCTCTCCTTCTTCATCTCCTCCTCCCTCATCATCTCCCCCAAAACGGACTTATTACTATTATTCAACTTCGCCACATTGGTTTTGTTATCGGTTTCCATTTCATCAAACACCAATTTCGAACACTCTCCCCTCTCTTTCGGCTTCAAATTCGACGAGGCGAGCTTCAAACCAATCTTAACACCAGCTTCGGGTTTCAATTCCCTAATAGGTTCAGCCTTGAGAGGCTTTGGAGGCTCGGTAAATAACTCAGCGGCTTTCTCGATTTGTTTCTGAATCTCTTTCTCTTGCTTCTCTTCCTTGGCCAAATCGGCCTTGATTTGCTTATTTTTCAATCTCACTTTGAACAAAGTCTCCGAATCTCTATCTATATACGTAATGAACCAACCTTTAGGGGTTTCCTCGACCTTACACTTGTCGGTTCGACTGAGATACTTGACGAACTCAGTGAGCATGGCCCACTCGGTCGAGTTCATGTGGACGTGGTGGCGATTGTTGATGTGGTGGCGATTGTTGATGTACTCGTTGTAAACGACGGTGGTAGCGATGCGACTGAATCGGTGGCTACGCTTCATGTGGTCCAAGAAAGTGCGTTCGAATTCTTCGGAGTATCCTTCGACGATTTAGGTCGGGTTTTGGCTGAAGACCTCCATCTGACGCTGGTGGCTCTCGCTCATACAATGGCACTTGAAACCGTTCTCGTTGCGACATTGCTTTTGGCACATCTGGCAGTACCATCAGAGCTTCTGGAGCCCCTTCGCTATGATCTGATTCGCGATCGCTTTTGGCGTTAGGAACTCGTTTTTCCCCATTGAGATTTGTAGTTGTGTTGCACTACGATGGATTTGATTTCTTTGCCTTCAATGGCAGAATCGAAAATCAACGAAGAAACCCTTAAATCCTAATCCAATTTCCCAAATCAGGTTCCAAGAGAAAAAAATAAAAAATAAAAAATAAAATAAAAAGAAAGAAAGTGAAGGAACGAATCCTATGGTTTTTGGAATCATACGGTATGTTGGGCCTATAGTCAAAGATGGGTTGGCTGTCCGGAATTTTATCATTTTGGGCTTTTGCGAGTGGATAACTTGTACAACCAACCTCTTTGGGCCTTTTCAAGTACAATATATAGTTTTTTTTTTTTTTTTGAATGAAGTACAATATATATATATATATATATTTATTAATTTTTTTGAGTAAACAATAATATTTATTAGAACACCTACGAAAATAGTAATATTAGTATTTGAAACTAAGTGGAGTTATAAAAAAAAAAAAGAATGTTTATTCCACATTGGTTGTATGTGTCTAGTATCTGCTATTTATAACCATAGTCTACAACTACAAAGGTTAGACCTTTTTATGTTGTACTTTGGTTATGTAATATATTATAAACTTAGTTTAAAATACTAATATTACTATTTTCATGTTTATTCTAATAAGTATTATTGTTTATTTATTAAACCTGAAGTACACTTTTAGTGTTAATTAAGGTTATTTTAATTTTAACATTTTTAATCAAGTAGAATTTATATTATGAAATAGTTAATCAGGTTATCAACATAAATGAACAATGAAACCAATATTGAAACATAGTTAACAAAATAATGGGCCAAAATGAAAAATTTTGAAATGCATTGTAAAAATGAAAACAACCTCAAATTTAAAGGGGAAATAATATTCTTTAATCTTTAAAATTTCTTGAGGATGGTGGTGGTGATGGTGTGGATGTGTAGGTTTTATTTTTTAAAATTATATTATAGGTAATTAAAACAAGATACATAGTTTTATGATTTAATTAAATAGGTGGACACGTAGCATGTTTATATTTATTGAGTATAGGGTGGAGCAAGAAAAGTTGTAAAAAAGAGCTGGATTCAAGTCAAAAGTTGTTCAAATATTACAAAGTTTTGATATGCTCAAAAGATAAGAGGTTGATCATATGTTGCTCATATTTTTTGTACCATAAATGATATTTGAGTAAGTGATGTTTTAATGGAAAGTGGAGTTTTGAATCTTAAAGCATATACAAATTCTACCTAATTTGAATTTGAAATAAGTGAAATATAATGGTTTAAAGTTGACATTGTTGTTTTGGTTATCCCTAATACGTTCTTATATGGTCCAGCAAATAGAACACATAATAGGACTTAAATTGATGATGTAATGGGCTTGATTGACAAAATTCACAATTTTCGTTTGATCTAGATTAATTTTCAGTCTATCCAATAGTTTCGACACTTCTTTGATCAATTGAAGAGCCGTCGAAATTCCAAAGGCTTGCCTTTCTTTAAACTGAACTTAGATCTTCATCTTGGACTTGAAAAAAAACACTTTGGACTTAATAAAACTCAAATTTTTTTTTTTTTTTTTTTTTTTTTTTTGCATGAGTTGCTAACACACTTAATCTATTAAACCTAACATTAATATCAACATCTAATACCCTAAGACTACTATATAATTTAATATCGATGCATTTAATTAGTATCAATGTATAACTCCCTCACTCTAAAAAAAAACATATAACTCCCTAATAACTTGCTTATAATTTATAAATAAAAAATAAGAAATAAAAAAAACTTAACACCTAAATTATACAAACTGAGTACCTAGTTAAGGCCAAGAGCCTTATATCTTAGCTAACACCTCTTTGTGTATCTAAAGGAGAATCATCAAAACCTGAACAAATCTAATCTCTTGAAACTTCAATGGTATTGGCTAGGTTTAGACCCCTTCAACAACTTTCTACTGATTTTTCTAAGTTAACTTAATTTCGTGTTTAAACAAGTTAATTCAAATCTCAATCACAATGGATAACACAATAGAAAATTAAAAAAAAATACCATACACACATATAGAGACATGATGTGATTTTGCAGAGTATAACACGCCAGAGACAAAAAAAAAAAACTCTCGAGGACATATCTCAATAAATAAATTAAATCCACTACAAAGATAGTTGCACTGCATAACGACTTATGTACAAACCTCCAGTTATGCAATGTATATGCACTTGAACCTTCAATTCCTGCTAGCAATAGATTTTACCATTTGTTTCTATTGATAATCTCCTCTTGAAGATTTCAACAAGTCTCTGTATTTTCAGCAATCCAAGACACTCAAGGTTTCACTCATTGTTTTGGTTATTTACCTCTCATCAACGGGAGAGAGAGGGTGAAGGTATGTGAGAATACAAAGAATTCACTCTAAATTTACAAGAGCCTCTACCTTCGTTTTACCATGATTAGGATTTATTTTTCGTTAATATAAATGGTTACAAATCAATGGTTAAATGACTATTTTCATATTTGGAAAAATACTAATATGAAAAATTACTAGGAAGCAAGTCAATTTTAATTCCCTCGCTTGACATTTTCATACTTTGCTCAACCAAGATCTTCACAACAACTTCAACTTTCATCTTTTCTTTTCCCTTTGACTCAATTGAATGCAACTCACAAGAATAAGATAAATGGAAATTGATGCAAATACACGTTTGAAACTTTTGATATGAAATTTTGCTAACACTAATAGAATCCTAATAAATGGAAATAAACCTAATAGCATCCACGTAGCTTTTGCAGTAAGAATAACATGTTTAAGGCTCCCAAAACTGGGGAAAATGGGCATTTGCCCATAATTTACAAACTATGTAGCAAAATGCCCATATTTTGAAACTAATTTAGCAAATGCCCTTGTTTTTTAAACTTGATTTTAACAAAATTGAGTTTTGTGTAAAACTCGATATCCCCAAAATCGAGTTTTATGTATATTTTTAAGTGAAACTTGACATCAGCAATGTTGAGTTCCACTTAAATTTAAAAAAAAAAAAATTTAAGTAGCAAACATTACTAATGTCGAGTTCCACTGGTAACTCAATTTTATTAAAATCGAGTTTCAAAAATAGAGGCATTTTGCTGCATAATTTGTAAATTAGGGGCAAATGCCTATTTTCCCCTTAAAACTTCATAGCTTGGGTTTTAATCAAAGATTTAGGATCTAGAATACTTTGAAACATAAAAAGGATTTTAATAATGTGATGATTACCTTAGTATGAATAGACCTAGAACACACAACTGTTTCGGGAAAAAATGGGCTTTTGCTCTTATTTTTTTTAAAATCCAGCGAATTGTCTCTGTTTTGAAACTATTAAGTATCGTGTCTTTGTTTTGAAACTCGATTTTCTAAAAATTGATTTTCAATGTATGACTCAATTTTCTAAAAATCGAGTTTCAATGTAACTCGATTTTATGATTATCGAGTTTTAGGTAACTTTTTTCTTGGAACTCGATTTCAGTAAAATCGAATTCCAGCTAGATTTTTTAAATTGGAAAAAGCCACGGGTGCTCCTCCAGCACTACAAAAACTTACCTAGAATTTGATAATCATAAAATCGAGTTCTATGAGAAACTCAATTTTTTAAAAATTGAGTTTCAAAATAGGGACACAGTGTTTAATAGTTTCAAAAAAGAAATATTGTGCTAGATATTTTAAAAAATAAGGGTAAAAGCCCATTTTTCCTAACTATTTCTCAAGAAAAAAGAAAAAAAGAAAAAACAGAACGTATAACTTATAGAAATTTAAAGTGATAATGAAGCCACCAAATTATTTAATTAAAGAAGGAAGAAGCCACCAAAACTGATAGAGCTAGATTTGGTAAACTCACAGACAGATACTGGTTCGCTCATCATCATCATCATTATTATTATTATTATTATTATTTTTAATTTTTCAAATATTAATATGTATTTTTTAATTTTATTTTTATAGTAAGCTTACATGGTCGAATTCGAATTGCCTTGCAGTTGCACGGCTCAAATTTCAAAGAATGATTTTCCTCCTATTTTAAAGGGAAATAATGAAATATCTTTCAAATACAGATATTTCCCTATTTTAACTTAGCAAAAATGTACTCATAAGGATACCCCCAAAAAAAAACTGAAACCCTACATACATAAGATTATTCGACTATGCTGTACATCTCTCTCTCTCTCTTTGTTTGAAAGCTGAATCGCTTTCAGTGACTGTCGAGAAAGAGTCTTCTGTATTCATGGCTGGCAAAGGAGAAAGCCCGAAAGTCGGTATCGATCTGGGGACGCTGTATCCATGCGTGGGACTGTCAAAAACCCCTTCCTATGTTGCCTTCACTGGCAATGAGTGATTGATTGGTGATGCTGCCAATAATCAAGTCCCCAGAAACTCTACCAACTCCATCTTTGGTAATCTAAATCTCCATACTTTTTATTTGGTTTTTTTTTTTCCTATTTATTTTTGTCTGCAGCATCCAACTCTCCAAGTTGACAAAATTGACAAAACTCAGTTTTTCGTGGGTTCCATTAAAAAAAAAAAAAAAATTATGTTCCCAACACACATAACCTTTGTTTATGGTTTTAAAAAAAAAATTAGTTTGAGGATTGATTTTGATGAAATTAGAATATAATTTAGAAATATTATGTGAATTAATAATTTACTTCTGTATTAAAAAGGTTAAGTAGTTACTTATTTTTTTAATAGCTTGAAAGGCCAATTTCTTGAAATGTATGAAAGGGTTTCTGTATGTGTTTGTTTGGGTTGGGAATTTCTTCTAAAAAGATTTATATTCATTATAGGTTTACATTGTACTAACAATGTAAATTTAAATGTTTTTTACTACTACTATACTACTGCATGGGAAAAGGGGAATGAAATAATGGTTAGATTTGTATTCTTCTTGATATTTTAATTACTTGCATATGATAACAACTTGCATGTTGGGACAATTTGTGGTTTCTGGCATTCCTCCAGCATCCAGGGGTGTTGGAAAGTTAATAGTTTGTCTTGATCTTGATATCGATGATATCTTGAATGTTTCTGTGACAGAGAAGACCACTGGTGTGAAAGGGAAGATTGATATTACCAATGATAAGTGGAGACTGTCCAATGAAGAGGTTGAGAGAATGGCGCAGGAGGCAAAGAGTTACAAGGTTGAAGATGATGATCACATGAAGAAGGTTATGGCAAAGTTATCGATCAACCAAAATTTCAACATTTAAATGACAGAAAGATGGTAATTTAAGAGCTGCCATTGCCAACCAGCACCATGGCCATGCAAGTCAGGGTAGTATATCTGATGGAGATTGAAATTTTGATCATGTAGCACCAGTTGAGAGATGGTAACTTTTTATCCAGAAAAAAAAGATAGTAATTGTTTTTGTTTTTGTTTTTGTTCCTGATATGATTTCGATGGTAACTGTTTATCCAAAAAAAATAGAGATGGTAATTGTTTTTGTTCCAGCTATGAATTAATTCTTTTACTTATTATTCAGAAAATTCAAAACCCTCTAATTGTACCACAAATGTATAATTTAGTTGACATTTCTTCGTGTATATCTAATGGAGAATCATCCAGACTTGAAGCAATCCACTCTCTTGAAGCTTCAATGATGTTGGTTAGGTTTAAAACCCGTCCCTAAAATGACTTACTATCGATTTTTCAAGTTAATTGAGTGTTTAAACAAGTTAATTCAAATCTCAATCATAATGGATAGCACAACGAAATATTAAATCACTACGCACACACATAGATACATGATGTGATTTCGCAAAGTAACACGAAAGAGATAAAAACTCTTTGTGATATAGTCCAGTAAACAAAATCCACTACAAAGATAGTTGCACTACATATACTGACTTACAAAACCTCTAGTTATGCAATGTATATATACTTGAACCTTCAACTCTTACTAGCGATAGACTGTACCATTTGTTTCTCTTTATAGTCTCTAGTCGAGTGTCAAGTTGCCAATTGTAAGTTCGATCTCACGAACACTTCAAGACCTTTTGAAGATTTCCGTAAGTCTTACGTATTTTCAGCAATCCAAGACACTCATGGTTTCACTCATTGTTTTAATTGGTTATTCTCCTCTCATCAATGGGAGAGGGTGAAGGTATATATATGAGAATACAAAGAATTCTTTCTAAAGTTACAAGAGCCTCTACCTTCATTCTACTATATCATGTTTTATTTTTCGTTAATTTAAATAGTACAAATCAATGGTTAGATAAATATTTTTATATTTAGAAAAATACTGATATGAAAAATTACTGGAAGTCTCACTCAACTAAGGTGTTAGGCGAGCTCCTTGGGAAGTCAATTTTAATTCCCCCGCTTGACATTTCCATACTTTGCTCAACCAAGATCTTCGTAGTAAAAACTTCAACTTTCACCCTTTTTTTCCCTTGTCGACTCAGTTGAAAGCAACTAAAAAGAATAAAATAAATGGGAATTGATGCAAATACATTTGATATGAAATTTTTCTGACACGAGTATAATCCTAATAAATGAAAATAAACCAAATAGCATCCGTGTGGCTTTGCACTTTGAATGGCATGTTTAGAGCATTCACGGTGAGGAAGCTATAACAATAATAGCTTTTAGCAATTTAAAATCAAATTTATCTATTTTAACAACACACTTTACAATACATTTAATATTAAAGACCCTATCTTTTTAGTAACTTATTTAAAATAATATAAATAACTCATTAAAATAATGATAAATAGCCACCACAAAAACCAACACAACAACAATAATCACCTCCCCCGTCACCCCACTAGCCACAACCACAAACCACAACAGCAGGAAAAAAAAAAAATTTTTCCAGCCCCCAACAACCTTCCTCTTCCACTTCTCAACTTGCATCCGTTAACCAATGAATTGCCTTGTAAGGCTCAAATTTCAAAGAAAGATTTTACACCTATTTTAAAGGGAAATAATGAAATATCTTTCAAATACACATATTTCCCTATTTTAACGTAGCAAAAATTTACGCACAAGGATATACCCCAAAAAAGAAAAAAAGAAAAAAAAAACCAGAACCATATATGCAAATCGGTTGATTGGCAGGACATTCAGTGATCCCTTGATTCAGAGCGATATGAAACATTGGCCCTTCAAGGTCATTAAGGGTAGTAGTGATAAGCGTGTGATCGTGGTCAACTATAGGGGTGAAGAGAAGCACTTTGCTGCTGAAGAAATCTCATCTATGGCTCCTAATAAAGATGCGTGAGATAGCCGAAGCTTACCTGGGTAAAACTGTGAAGAGTGCGGTTGTTACTGTCCCTGCTTACTTCAATGACACTCAGCGTAAGGCCACAAGGGATGCTGGACGCATTGCAGGCCTCAATGTTCTGCGCATAATTAATGAACCATCTGCTGCAGCCATTGCTTATGGTCTTGACAAGATGGAAGATAGCATTGGCAAGAGAAATGTGTTGATCTTTGATGTGGGTGGTGGCATTGCAGATGTCTCACTACTTACCATTGAGGTGGGTTTATTTGAAGTGAAGGCTATTTCTGGAGACACTCACCTTAGAGGTGAGGACTTCGACAACAGAATGGTGAAGCACTTTGTTCAAATATTTAAGAGTCAACACAAGGTGGACATTAGTGGAGACTCCAGAGCTCTTAGGAGGTTGAGAACTGCTTGTGAGAAAGCGAAGAGGATTCTTTCTTCTACAATTGAGACTACCATTGAAGTTGACTGTTTATATAATGGTATTGATTTCTTTTCAACTATTACCCGTGCGAAATTTGCAAAACTCAACATGGATTTGTTTAGGAAGTGTATTGAGCCTGCGGAGACGTGTTTGGTTGATGCTAAGATGGACAAGAGTTCCGTCCATGATGTTGTTCTTACAGGTGGTTCGTCCAGAATTCCCAAGGTGCAACAATTGTTGCAGGACTTTTTTGATGGGAAGGAGCTCTACAAGAGCATCAATCCAGATGAGGCTGTTGCTTATGGAGCCGCTGTTCAAGCTGCTATCTTGACAGGAATGGGTAATGATAAAATTCAAGACATCGCACTCTTAGATGTCACCCCTGTCCCTCGGTATAGAGACTAATGGACAGGTGATGTCTGTTTTGATTCCAAGGAATACCACCATTCCTACCAAGAAGGAGAGTGTATACCACACCATAATCGACAACCAACTTAAAATGAGTATTTTAGTTTATGAGGGTGAGAGAGCAAGATCTACTGATAACAATTTGTTGGGAATTTTTTTGGTTTCTGGCATTCCTCCAGCGCCCAGGAGTATTTTAGTTTGTTTTGATCTTGACGTCGATGGTATCCTGAATGTTTCTGCAACAGTGAAGGCCACTGGTGTGAAAAAGAGTATCACTATTACCAATGATAAGTGGAGATTGTCCAATGAAGAGGTTGAGAGGATGGTCCAGGACGCAAAGAGATTCAAGGTTGAAGATGATGATCACATGAAGAAGGTTAAGTCTAAGTTAGATTTGGAGAACTATGCCTACGACATTAAGAATGCTATCAATGACGATAATGTTGATGCCAAGCTTCTCAGTGGCGACTCCAGGAATTTTTCCCGAGGTGTTCCTAAATTTTTTTTTTTTTAGTTGAAAGATCCAAAGGCCAAAGCCATCATCAAATAGATGAATCTTGGGTATGTAGTTTTTTTTTATCAAATTTTGTCCATAATTCTAACAAAAGAATAAACAATAAACTATAAGTTGATTTGAAATATTAATAAAATTATTAATTATTATTGTTTAGTTGTTTCATTAATTTGTTTGTCTTTTATAAACTATAATTTATTATATTGTTGTTTCATTAATTATAAAATTATTAATTATTATTCAGCCTAACATAATTTAATTTGTTTATCTTTTATAATATATTGATTAATTAAATTATTAATTATTGTTTATTAGTTACTTTCCTTAATTAATTATTGATTAATTAAATTATTGTTTATTAGTTGCACCATGTGCACTTACTTCCCTCAATTCAAATTCCTCACCCGGTCCCTTGTGATGTGCCCATCCACCCCCACCCCACTCAATAGACAATGAGACAAACCCCATCACAAGAACCAGCTGCCAATCAGAAAATTTCACAATTACAAATCACAATAAAACAATTAATTATATCTCACCAAGCCTCACCAACACCAACACACACCAATACCAACGGATAAAGCCAAAAGTAAAAGTCAAGAACAGAGTCAAAATATATATAAAGTTAAAGATAAGTTGAGCCAATCACAGTTATTCAAAAGAATAAGATAAATTATTAAAGTTAACTGTTAAAGTCTTAAAAGAATAAAGAGAGCACCAGAGCAAAAAAAAACCCTTTCATTTTAATTTTTCAGACAAAGAGAGAGAGACTGAGAGAGTCAGAGAGAAAAAAAAAGGAGAGAAGTTATGAAATACCTTGAGGGAGCACTGAAGCAAGTCGAGCGACGAGCAATGGGCATCGGAGCAAGTTGAGCGACGAGCGATGGGCGACGGAGCAAGCGACGTGACCGAGCCGAGCGACGAGCGATGGGCGACGGAGTAAGCGACGTGACCGAGCCGAGCGACGAGCGACGTGACCGATCGGCGATCTCCGATCCGATCCAGTGAGCGATCTACGATGCCCGAATCCTGATGCGATGTGCTCTGGACTGGAGCTCGAGTTGTGTTGGTTGATCGATCTCCGATGTGGCGATGCTCGATCCGTCTGTTGGCTGCGTTGCTCTGTTGACGTTTTTGTCTCTAGGTTTGCTTTAGTGATATCTGATTAGTGATTTGAGGTTTCTGATGGAGTGATTTGCAGTGTATATTGGGTTTTGTTTTTGTTTTTGTTTTGTTTTGTTTTTTTTTTTTTTTTTTGAGAATCTGTGGGTTTGCTTTTTTGTTTTCCATCTGTTGGGCTGTTTTTTTGTTTAGATTGGGTTTGCTTTATGTTTAGGATTGATGTTGGGTTTTTTTGTGGGCTTGCTCTGTTACAATTTTTTTTTTTTTTTTCAAATTTTAGTTCAAAATTTTTTTGGACCTTTTTTTTTTTAATTTGAGAGTGTTCCTCATTTTCTTAAGGGTGTTCCTCATTTTTTTTTTAAGGATAAACAAATAAAAAAATTTTAATTATTATATATAAAAAAAAAAAATTTCAAGTCAGGGTGTTCCTGGGAACACCCTGACTCTAACGTGGCGCCGCCACTGAAGCTTCTCCCTGCTACTAAGAAAAATATTAAAGATGCCATTGAACAGGTGATTCAATGGTCATTAGATGAACGGCAGGCCATGGATTTAAAACTGTACGAGGACAAGCTGACATGGCTCAAGAGAATCTGCAATCCCATTAGGACTAGTGGAAAAAAATAATAAATTTGAGCCAGCCCCATTCAATAGAAATATGATAGTTACTGGAATCCGTCATTGCACTCTATCATTGCAAGGGATGTAATCGTTCAAAGTTCAAACTTTGTCACCGGTGTTACTATTTGATTACATTTTTTCAAAAATCTTTGGTTCAACTGTTTTCTTGCTAGTTATTTGGCCTTGTTCTGCAACTGTTTGAAATTTTGAAAAAATGTCCACTAATATGGATTGAAACTTCAAGCCTTCAACTCATAGCTTGGTTGTTGAATTTTCTGTTTCATTATACAGAACCAGCTTTCTGAAAACATTAACACAATGGTCATCAACACTTTTGCAGCTTCAGCCATGATTTAATTTTATTCATAGTAGCTAAGCCATCTGGGAACTCCAAGGTCATCTTGCATTCAATGTGTAATGTCACATGTCATTGCTTTATACATACTTAGCCTCTTCTATTAAAACATTGGTCAATCTTATCTTATGTCAAGATGTTACTGTTATTCGTCCTAAAATTGAACTCGATAGAGCAAATTTATTACCCTGGAATTTGAAAATCCACTGGTTTGTGTCATTTATAATTATAACTAGTCGTTAACCCGTGCGATGCACGGGATAATTCAATAATAATCATATATATTTAATTTGCTTGAAGGTACATTAATAATTTTGCAAAAAAAGAAAAAAAAAAAAGTACAATGAAACCCATAATTGATAGCACATTGTAACATCAAAGATAGTAAAAGACTTAATTAAATTCAGTTGGATTTTAGTTGATAGGTGGGGAAACTAAAGCATACCTTGCTTAGAAAAATTTTCATTTTGATAAGACCAAACCTTGAATGTCACAAAGGGATCAGGCCAATGTTCTTATCTTCAATGCAAGGTCTCAATAGAAATTCCCAATAAGTTTAGTCACTCCAAGCCTCCAATTAAGAAGATCTTAATTCGAATAATTAAAACAAAAATAATTCATAAACTATGAAAGATGTAACCAAAGAAATAAAAATTATTTGAATATGTTGGCTAGGACACTCGCAATGCAAGCACTTGTCCATTCACTTACAACAAAAGTATCAAAACATGAAAATCACAATAACAAAATACAAATTTTTAACTAAATAAAAAAGTGCATTAACCTAAATTTTACAATAAATACCCATGGAGCAAAATATAACAAAGGAATAAATATGTTTGAAGAATAAATATAGAGCAGAAAATAACAAAGGAAAAATAGTTCAAATTAAAAGTTTCTAACGTTAGATTAGTCACAAACACAAACAAAGAGAATGTTTATTTGTACAATATTGAAGGGTGAACTACAACAAACCAATGAATGCTTCAGAAATTAACTGTAGCCTAATTTTGGCTACTACTACTAAATTCAATCTAAATTATTGCCAAGACTCCTCTTACCATGCTACATGTTTTCATAATCCATATTATGCATCTATACAGTTAATACTACCTTAGTCTTTGGCAATTCTAAATAAATGTATATTGTCTTGTGGTAACTTTAAATTAGTGATCTACTTTTACAAACATCAATTTAGTGTTGTGAAGCTGTGAAGGTAAACATGTAGAATTTCATGTTCAAAAAGTCATATAATTGAAGGTCTATGCAATAGTAAAGATATAATTTTGGTACACACATACCTTTCTTTCAGCTGATCTTCTAGCCTCCAATTCTCTCTCAACTTCTTCTTTCTTCCTAGTTGTTTATTCTTTTGCACTCTCTCTTGTCGCTACAATAGGATCCTTAGTAGCTTGACTGTAAGCTCTGTAGCTACATGACTTGAAAACCCAATATGGATAAATGTTTTCTTGGAGGCAGAGGGAGACGCTGGCTGCAACGTTTAGGGTTGTTGAAGGTTTAGGGTTTATGGAGGCAGCCTTTATTTGAGTCAATGATGAAGTGTGGGTTTTGGGCCTTTTGGCAAAGAAGTGTTACATAAAGAGAGAAATAAAGATGTGTTCTAATTGGAATTGGAGCAAAAAAATAAAAATGATGTGGCAAATAAAAAGAAAAAGAAAATAGTGATGACGTGGAAAATTGTGGGAACTCCAAAAGCTTCGGTTTTATAAATATATATATATATATATATATAGATTATATTTTCACAAGAAATATTCTATTATGTTTTAGTTTACAAACAAAAGGAGAAGTAAAAAAAAAAAAAAGTTAATGAAATACTTAGAATGTATAATTTTATTTCACTGCAGTTTAATAAATTTGGATTTAGTTTCTTGCCGGGTCAGGGTTATGATTGAGAAATTCAAGAGACGAAAAATGAAATTGGTAGTGTTATGATCACTTTTCTTTTGGGTTCTCCACAAAAGAGAAGTAAAAACTATTAGATTGTAAAACTTTGGTAAAAAATAGTGTCAGAATTATATTTAATTGATTAAATTCATAATTTCTTAACCGCTTAAATTTTTGAGAAAATTGGTAATTTATCAAATAGAAGGCAAAAAAACTAGTTTATTACTACTTTGTTCCTTCTCCCATGTGGCTCTGTTAAAGATTTTTTTTTTTTTTAGCTGAAGCTCTGTTAAAGAATTGGGCATTGCAACAGCTCACTCTAAGAAGCTTGGTTAAAGCGATTAATTTTATATGAATTCAACGACTCAGATAAGCTATTAGTCCTCTAATTTTTTCCCTTTCCATTGAATTTGAGGTGATTTTGACAAAGATGGTTAAGCTTGTTTCTTGTTTCACTCTTAATATTCAACATTTAAAAAAAAAAAAAAAAAAATTTCTTGCATTGCAGCATTTGGTTGCTGTAATTATGCGGATAAGGGAACCAAAGACCACAGCCCTGATTTTAGCTTTTGGAAATATGGTAAGTTTTGAGTGTTTGGACAAAGCATTTGGTACCTTTCTTCAGTACAACTATAGAAGTTCTCTTTATAAGCTGTTTTTATATTCCTTTAAAGTGCTCTCTTTGGGTTTGGTTTTGTTGTTTCCTCTATCTATCTATTTCAATCAAGAATTTTTATTCATGAAGATTATCATGTATGGTTTTATATATTGATCTGTACTAGAGTTTCATTTACTTAGAAATTTTTTATGCGAGAAATTGAGGCTCTACAAGTGAATTATTTCAAACTTCTTTATGAAGCTGTAGAAGTGAAAACCAATCCAGAGGACAGATATCTATCATATAATAAGGAAATTGTATTTTGACATCATGTACCCGTGATTGAAAATAAATTAGACCATCAACATGTTAGTTAGAATTAAAGTTAGCCAAATTGTTAAAAAATGACACACTATATTGATACATACAAAATGTAGAGTGCAATATAAAGATTGCATTATTAAGATTTTTATTTAAAGGAATATTGCACACTTTTAACCCAACTACACAAGAAAATCGGTATATATATAGGAAAATTGGCATAACATTTCTTTTAAAAAAAAATTGTAAGTAATGAACCTTCTTGATAGACCCCTGCCTTGTTTCTCATTTGCACATTATCTTATTGCAATTTTATTTCTAGATATTGCCATCCGCTTGTATTGTGAAACTTTGATAACCTGAAATAGTATAATTCCCATAACTATAATTCAAGTCAATTAATTGTCGTAGGCCTAACTAAATTGTTGATTCTCAACCAAAAAAAAAATACAGACCGAAATAAATTGTTTAACATAAATATTGCTTAATTGAAGCTAACAATCTGCATCCAACATTTAAATGACAGAAAGATGGTAATTTGAGAGCTGCCATTGCCAACCAGCACCATGGCCATGCAAGGCAGGGGAGTATACCTAATGGAGATAGAAGATTTTACCATGTAGCATTGGTTCAGATGGTAATTGTTTTTGTACCGGCTATGATTTTTGTTTTAATGGGAAAATTACACCAACCTTTGCTTTAGGTTTTCTATTATTATACTTGTGGTGGGCCTTTTATGATTTTAGGCTGGATTGCTTCCTACTGTACTGAGGCCCAAGTGTTCTAGATAAGAGAGTTGGGATTGGTCCAATTGCAACCCATCTTGGTCTGGCTTGTGCACAAACTATGCCCTGTTTGTTGAAACTTTGGTCACATGCCCATGGTAGGTGAAGCTGTTACAGAAGAGTTATGGCAGACACATACAGTGTGACAATAAAGGCAATACGCTTCTCGTTAGACAAAATAAATAAGGAATCCTTAAGTAAAGTAGGAAAAGAACGATATAAGAAACACGTTATAAGCGAAATTGCAAAGGCAATAAAGGAAATAATTTCAATAAATAGTGAAATCAAAAGGAAAAGGTTAGTCTGCCGTGTTCAACTGTGCTACAGGACTAATACCAAAGAGGGAACCACTTCCTCAACATGGATAACCTCGTAGGAGAATCCTGCTGTAGAAATTATCCACTTTGAGGGAACGGACTTGAATGGCCTATGCCTAAGCAAATTCTTTATCCTTAACAAAGGGTAGGCTTTTAGAGGGAGAGAAGGGATTAGCCTATTGGTGCATGCCTGCCATTCTACACTCTCTATCTCTTTTTTCTCCGTTTTGTTAATTTGATTCTTTCTCCACTCCTTTTCTTTCTCTCTTAATGCTTACTCGTGTAGTGTTATGGTGATGATGGTGCTGTGATTCTTTCCTAGCGGTTGCCACTATTGTGATGAAATTACTGTGCACGGCAAGGACCCTTTACTTATTGCCTGTCATGACTGGTTTTTACCATTTTAGCCTTTAGCTACTTTTATCTGGTTTAAGGTGTTCTTCCTAACCACCCACTGGTTTGTCAGCAGCCCAGCCACCACCACTTACCTACGCTGGCTATGCCACTCCCCATTACCAAACAAAGAAAACTATTTTGTTTGCTTGCTCACCGTGGCATTCTTATCTACTATAGTGTGAGTATTTTCTCTTGCTATCCCTCATGGCATGCACCTAGTGGTTCCAACTAATTCTTCCTTCTTTTGGGTGGTATGTCATTCCAACAGGACATCTTCCCCAAAAGAATCTGAGCGGGAACCTCAGAATAGGCTTTCCCTTCTCCCTACTGCTAGACAATACCCTCTCTTATCTCTGACCTATGACACACCACTCCTGTATTGGCTGGGTACAGGTTGGTAGTGCCTGAGCCTTGCGCGTGCTCCACTTCTTGTGTACGTTAAAAGCTTGTTTGCTGCTCATGCATTCGTTTGCCATGGTCTGGAGGTTCATCTGTGCATTCTACCACTCATCCTTGACCTCTTATGGCGTGATCTGTGTTTTGATTTTCCATTCTTTATTGGCTTGCTCCTTTCAAGGGTTGGGCCTTGCTTGATTGTGGGTTTTCCTCTCTTTAGCCCATTTTTTCCTCCCTCTGTAATTTTGCTGTCATTCCTGCCATACCACTCTGTTGTTCCTGCTGTGGTGTTATTTGGCCTGTGCTTGCTGGCCTTTTTTGGGCCTGTTGCATGTTCTTCTCTCAATGACTTAGTATGGTAATTGGATTTATACTCATGCTACTTTGGGCTTTCTTAACCCATTACATTACTTGTGGGATCCTTTGTCCCATTTCTTTCTTCTTAGGCATCCTTGGCCCATTTGCTTTCCTTGGGCATCTTTGGCCCATTTTCTAATTCTGCATTCTCATGAGTTTTTACAAACTCTTTTGAGTTTTCCTGACCCAATTACCTTATCCTTCATCCTTGGGGCTCATGGGTTTTCCATCAACCCCTTACTTTCTTACTTCATTACTTCGGGCTTGCTGTGGCCCATTCTTACTTTTCTACATCACATAATGCCCATGTGTTTATTACTTCTCTCTCTGGGCTCCTTTAGGCCCATTTGCTTTCCTCAAGGCCCATTTATTTACTTCATGGGCCTATGATCCATCGTTCCTGTCATTCGGGCTTAATGATTTTTCTATCAATCCACTAACTCTTCTCTGCCCATATTGTTGGGCTTCCAAAATGAGCATCAACAACACTCAATTTCATCTGACACCCATCTCCCCCTAAAATGCAAATTATTTACACTGACTTCCCTTGAATGGCTGAAATATCCTATTCGAGTTTAAAAAATCCCTAAAATTAAATGTTTTAAAAAATTATGAATTTCCTATTTGAGGTGGCCGTGGCATGGATGACAATTTAAAAGGAGGCCATAATAGGAAAATGAAGATTTTTAAAGTCTTTTTTAGTCATCCAAAAGTGGTTGATATAAATGGTTTGTATTCTAAAAGAGGTGGGTGTCTTATTTCAAACTAGAAGGGAGGTAAGTACAATTTTTCCATTCTTTTACTTCATTTTCAGAAAAATTCAAAACCATTCAATTATGCCCCAAATCTAACAACAAAAAAAAAATTAACAATCTGAACCAAGGGAGTCAATACCGTACCGGAGGCTGTACCGGTTTGGCCACTGGTACGATATATTTCGGATATCGATCAATTCCTGTGTACCGTTTCGGGTTTACCACTATTTTATATATTATATATATATATATATATACACACACACACACACACAAAATAAAAAAGAGGAAAAACGGTTAATGATATTGCCAATCCAGATATTGAGTACTTATAGAAAAGAAAGAAAAAAGCCCAACACTTTTCTTATTCTAGTTTTCTCTTCCCTTGTCCCACATTTATTTTATTCTTTCATTTATTTTTTTCTACTGTTGTACGCCTGAAGCTTTCTTTTTTTAAACATTAAATATCAACTTTGCTAGTACCAAAAAGAACTACATCCATTCTCTACCGTCTAATGCTCCACATCTTCCAAAAAGAACTACATCCATAGGTGTCTAATGCTCCACATCTTCCAAAAATTGGCAGGCACACCTAAAGCAGTGAAGCTAGTTGCCTGCCAATCTATCAGAATCCATAGCTCCCTTTAACGCAGTGCCAACCTATCTTTCCTATTTTCAAAGTTCCAACACATCATACTTCACACACTATCTCTTTACAACCACACATTACCTCTTCCTCTTTCAAATTAATTTTGTCTTCACTCTTTCAAAATTTTTATTTCATTTCTTCCCCCATTAGTTACAGATCTATTTCTCTCTTTCTCTCACAGTATCACACGATTCACACTAGTCTCACTCTTTTAGCATCAGTCCATTCTATTTTTTTCTTCACTTCAAACCGATTTCCAGTGCATGAATCAGTATCACCGACACCTCTCCTCACCACAAATCGGTATTTCGTCGTCACCAGTGTGATAAAGAGGAGGCATAGAGAGACAGAAGTTTAGTGTGGCGTGAGAAAAGGTATCGGTCCGGTATCCACTAACCAGTCGAAACAGCCGAATTTCACCGGTATGGCCGGTACAAGGCCGGTACGGCTGGTTTTTTTTTCGGGTACGAAATAAGGGGGGTTGCTATACCGATGCACTGGTCGGTACGGTATATATCGGCTGTATCAGCTGGTACGGTACGAAATTAACTTCCTTGATTTGAACTTTTGGTGTTAACATGGGGAATATAGATAGAATATTTTTCTACACAATATCATAGAAAGGGGAACCAAATAGATTGGGGAGAACGCAGAAAAAGAAGTGAGTCAAGTCCACTTACAAAACAAGAGGCTCACTTAATATCCTATTTCAGAAAGGAATAGAACTCCCTAGTGATTTTTGTTGTTGTTGAGAAAAAGGTATTTATGACTTATGAGAAGTGAGTTTGTAAGAAGAGTAATGTTATAGACACAAACTATTTTACAAACATTTTACAAGCTGCTAATGTGGTATGCTCCAGTGTGACATGCTCTGTATCAGCTTTTAAAAACTAAAATGCCATGAAAGATATTAGCAAACTCAAAAAAAAAAAAAAAAAAAAAAAATTCTCCTAAACAAAAAACATATCACCTAACAAAACTTTTCTAAAACCCTTAAGCTTCTTTGCCTCCCTCCCTCCCTCGCTATTGCATCTCCTCTACCTCCTTGCCTCTACAGTCTCAATCCCAAATCAACAATCTGCTTCCTTTTGCCCATACCTCCACCCCACCACACGATTGCATTTTATTATAGGCAAAAAGTTGTAGCTTCATCGGAGATGGTTTTGTTGGGCTACAATTAACAAATTCTAGTTTAAACCAATTCTAGGAAAAGTTTTTCTGTATGTGGTTTTTTTTTTTTTTGGAATAATTTTTTTTGATTGATATTTATTTTTTAGATTTATTTTCAATTGCACATAGTGTCATCCAAGTCAAGTTTCGAATGGTGGATATATATGATGTCAGATTTTGGCACTCCTTTATTTCCTTGAAACCAAATGCAGGTATAATTTATCATTTATGATTCATTTTATACTATTTATTTGTATTTTTTGCCAATATATTTAATTTGATTGCAGAGTCTTCCTAATCAAAGAGCAGTAACTAGTAATAACCCAAGATATTTTGGCATTCCGGGAAGCAATATACACCAACTATTAGTAATTCCTTAACTTTTATTCAATCTTATACTTGTTAAGAGATTTAATTTAACCTTTTTTTTTTTTGGTTTAATGAAATTTGTATTTGTAGGGTCATCCAAATCAATTTTCGGGAAGTGGATGTCTTGGGCCAAATACTGACCAGCTTAGTGTTTAAGGAACACAACAACATCATATAAACAACTTTAATCATTTGGATCTACTACAAGTATTGTTACCGCACTGTATATTTAACCATGTCAATTATAAGCACATTGATTTCTAAATAATTTGATACATTTTCTTTTGTTCTTTATGTAGGCTTAACATCATGGGCATTAATTTAGGGATCAAGAGGCTGGCAATTTCAGTAAAAATTAAGTTCGACTTGATCAAGATGACAAAATTTTTGTTTTTCCTTTTTGTGGTGAACACAACATATTAGAAATGGGTGGTTTTGGTTCTTCATTTGTAATGGATATTGTGGTATTACATGTGTGGGGGGAAAGCTTTTTTTGTTTTTTTTTTTTTGTTTTTAAGCACAGATGGTGGCTTACAACAAGAGCTTCTTTTTTATTTAATTTTTTTTTTTTGAGCTTTACAACTATAGCTTTTGTATACCTTGAATTTGTCAAGCTTTATTCATTGAAATTTCTTTCAAATTTTGTGAAATCATGAATAAAGAGATGGATATCTTTGCTCTATATTTATGTTTTTAAGAGATGGACATGTTTGATCCTCATTATGTTGATGTCACATTAACCATCTTTTGAGTTATTTTTTGTTATTGGGTTATTTTTTGTTATTGTAGAACATTGTACATCCTAAATTATACTCATTTTGGGATATATAGAGATATGACTCTCACTTTTTTTTTTAGTGTAACTTGTTTTGGTCAAATTCGTTACGTAACCTACTTTAACACGAACTAGATACATATACAACAATACAATATCAAGGGACATACCCTCTAATACAACAAAGCCCCTACTTTTTTTTTTTTTTTTTTGATAGCCAACATATCACTGAATTCATTGGTAAGGACCAGAGTCCATTGCAATTACATCATTTTGAATTTGGAGTTCAATAACAGGGGGAGTATCCTCCACCCATATATTACAATCATCAACAAACAAGGCATTCCTAGCAAGAGAGTGTGCAGCCCCATTGATGTTTCTCCTAACGTGCTCAGCCCTCCACGCCTTGAAATGACTTAAGCACCACCTAGAGCCTTCAACAATCTTTTGGATAGCTAAGGCAGGAACAACATTCCCTTTAAGTGCATCCATCACTAATTGAGAGTCCCCTTCCACCACTACCTCCTTCAAACCCAAGTCCCACGCGAAGAGAATACCAATTTCAGCAGCTTTTGCTTCAGCTTCTAAGGCACCCCAAGGCAGATTTATCTTCTTACAAAGTGCACCCATCTTCTTACAAAGCCCCTACTTGAATAGAGGACAACTGATTATCAGGTCCAAAAAACAACTAAACCTTAAAGCTGAAAATAAGTAGACCAAATCAGTAAGACCAGGAAAAACACTGAAAAAAAAAAAATTGCATCTGGGCAATAGTGAATTTTATCGAGGTACTGCATTATTCTTCTTCTTCTTTTAAATATATATATATATATATATATATACACACACACACAATATTAAGGGGCATACTCCTTGCCAAGTTACACTAATGTAGCTTTCAACAACAAGATAAATGACAAAATCAAGTCAACAACAGGTACAACAAGATAAATGACAAAATCCAAAGTCTTAGGGTATAAAAGCTATTCATGCAAATCAGCGGGTACAAGAATTTACTTTAGAATATATAGGATTGACAAAGGTTCCGCAGTATGTTACTCAAAATTAGATTTATATTGCAAATACTCTCAATTGGTATGAATTTCTAAATAGCACCCCTCTGTTTCAAATCTATCCACTTGGGAATGTCAAACCCACTTGCAACTTGCAAGACTCAAAATATGAATTAAACAAATTTGAGCAAAAATTTAATTTACATTTGTAAACACAGAAAATCTCCACATTATTCAAAAACTCAAAATACAGAAAAATTCTTTTTGGTTGTTAGTTATTACGACCCATTCCATTTTTTTTTTTTGTTTATATAATCCATTGGATTGCCTCAAGGCCATAGATATTGCAATACTTTACACCAAATTTCATATGAATTAATTAAATTAAAAAAAACTTAAATCCTGAAACAGAGTATAACCATTGTCATTGTTGTTACCGGGAGGGAGGCAGATGGGATGGCGACACCATGTTCACGGCAGCTCCAGCAACGAATCCGGTGACTTGTGTGGCGGTGGCGTGCATTGGTGAATGGTGGAGTGAAGGCATGGGCAAGAGGGAGCAGTGGGTTTGGGGTTTTTATAATCACGTTTTTGTGGATTTGGGATTGGAGGGAGGGAGGGAGAGAAGAAGTAGGTTTTTTTTTAAAATAAAAAAAAATTTAATTTGAGTTTATTAATATCTTATGTGACATTTTAGTGACGTGGAGCATGCCACATAGTAGTTTGTAAAATATTTGTAGAGTGGTTAGTGTTAGTAGCTTTATAAAACACAAGAGGCCCACGTGTAATCTCCTATTTTAAAAAGGAAGAGAAATCCTGGTGTATTGAGACTCATAACCTAAAAAAAAAAAAAAAAACTCATAGGCGGTATGGTAGTATGTTATACTCCGATATATACCGCAGATACTTCTGTGTAACAAGGCCGCCTGAAATAAAAGAGAAAATACTGTAATATTGAGAAAGCAGTCAGGGAGAGTTACGTGAAAAGAAGAAGAAAGTCACTGAGGGCAGTGAAGTACAAAAAAGGATGAAGTGGGAAAAATAAGGAGATTTTTTATTTGGGATTTTCTTTGAGGAGAGACTTTTTGGGTTATTGAATTCAAACTGTGAGTGAAGATATCAGGTGAGTTTATATTAATTTACTTTTGATGGGAATTTCAAGTTAGACATAAATTGGAGAAGGAGATTATAATAATGGATTTTCTAAAACTATATTGATTTGGAGTTTGTCCGTCCATTCAAACAAAAAGACTTTTTTTATACCTAAATTGTGTGAACTAATAATTACCAAGTCTTTAAACTTGTGGTTCCTCAGGACAACAATGGCCAACAGCCAAGGAGAGGGCCCGGCGATTGGGATCGATCTGGGTTCAACGTATTCATGCGTGGCAGTGTGGCATAATGATAGAGTGGAGATAATAGCGAATGATCAAGGAAACAGGACCACACCCTCCTATGTTGCATTCACTTCTGCCCAACGCTTGGTCGGTGATCCTGCCATGAATCAGGTTGCCAGGAATCCCACTAACTCTGTCTTTGGTAATCTCCTCTCTCCCCAGTGAATAATTTTTATTTTTTATTTTTTTTTTAGAAAGAATTTGTTTTTATTCCTAAAAACTTGTTTTTCACTTAGGAATATATAATCTTGCTTCTTCTTGTGCTTCAGTGTTGTCTAATAGTACTATTTGAGGTATCTGTTTCTTAATAAGGTATTATATTGCAGATGCAAAGAGGTTGATTCAGTGATCCCTTGGTTCAGAATCATATCAACCTCTGGCCATTCAAGGTCATTGGAGGTCCTGGTGACAAGCCTATGATCGTGGTGAACTATAAAGGCGAAGAGAAGCACTTTACTGCCGAGGAAATTTCATGCGTGAGATAGCTGAAGCCTACCTAGGCAAAACTGTGAAGAATGCAGTTGTTACTGTCCCAGCCTACTTCAATGACTCTCAGCGTAAGGCCACAAAGGATGCTGGAGGCATTGCATGCCTGAATGTTCCACGCATAATTAATGAACCAACTGCTGCAGCCATTGCTTATGGTCTTGACAAGATGGTTGGTAGCTAGCACTGGCAAGAGAAATGTGTTGATTTTCGATTTGGGTGGTGTTACTACTGATGTCTCTCTCCTTACAATTGAAAAGGGTGTCCTTGAAGTGAAGGCCGTGGCTGGAGACACTCACCATGGAGGTGAAAACTTTGATAACAGAATGTTAAAGCATTTTGTTGAGATTTTTTTTTTTTTTTTTGGAGAAAATTTTGTTGAGATATTTAGGAGGCAACACAATGTGGATATTAGTCTATACTCCAGAGCTCTTAGGAGGTTGAGAACTGCTTGCGAGAAAGCAAAGAGGATTCTTTCTTCTACAATTGAGACAACCATTGAAGTTGATTGTTTATATAATGGTATCGATTTCTTTTCAACTATTACCTGTGCTAAATTTTCCGAACTCAACATGGATTTGTTGAGGAAGTGTATCGAGCCTGTGGAAAGTGTTTAGCCGATGCTAAGATGGACAAGAGTTGCGTCCATGATATTGTTCTTATTGGTGGTTCTTCCAGAATCCCCAAGGTCCAGCAGTTGTTGCAGGACTTCTTTGATGGGAAGGAGCTCAGCAAGAGCAATAATCCTGATGAAGCTGTGGCTTATGGAGCCGCTGTTCAAGCTGCTATCTTGACCGGAATGGGTAATGAGAAAATTCAAGACATTATACTCTTAGATGTCACCCCTCTGTCCCTTGGTGTAGGGCTTCGTGGACCGAAGATGTGTGTTTTGATTCCAAGGAATACCACCATTCCCACCAAGAAGATGCGTGAATTCTGCACTGTGTTTGATAACCAGGCTTCTGTAGATTTCTTGGTTTATGAGGGTGAGAGAGTAAGATCTTGTGATAACAACTTGTTGGGAAATATTACAATTCCTGTTACTCCAGCACCTAGGGGTGTTGCTAGGGTAATAGTTTGTTTTGATCTTGACATCGATGGTATCTTGAATGTTTCTGCGGAGGAGAAGACCACTGGTGTGAAAAGGAAGATCACAATTACCAATGATAAGTGGAGACTGTCCAATGAAGAGGTTGAGAGGATGGTCCAGGATGCAAAGAGATACAAGGCTGAAGATGACTATCACATGAAGAAGGTTAAGGCTAAGTTAGATTTGGAGAACTATGCCTACAACATGAAAAATGCTGTCAATGATGAGAATATTTGTGCGAAGCTTAGCCCTGCAGTTCTGAAAGAGATTAAAGATGCTGTTGAACAGGTGATTCAATGGTCATTAGATGACCGCCATGTCGTGGATTTAAAACCGTATCAGGACAAGCTGGAATGGCTCCAGAGTATCTGCAATCCCATTCAACAAAAAGATGATAATTAAAAGTTCGTCATGGCATCCTATCATTGCAACGGATGTAATGGTTTAAATTGTGTCACCTATGTTTGACCACATTTTGTTCTTGCGTTTTCTTGCAACGGATGTAATGATTACCAAATAGCTGTTCACGACTTCAAAATACTTTAACTTTTGCTCTAATCGCTAAAACTCTTTTTAGTTAGAACTATTTAGCACAAAAAGCTCTACTACTAAACCTTTACAGCTTTGTTCTACTTCATAATTCTAACAAACAAACAAAAAATTCTACTTCCTACATTAGTACCAAATGGACCATTAGCTTCGTGACAGCATTTTCACAACTGCTAATGTGGATTGTTGCGATGTGTATGCAATTTATGGTGGACTAATTTAAAAATATTATTGTTCCAATCACAACCTATCACATATAGTTAGAAAATGAGTATGAGTTAAAGATGTTTAAATCTTATGTTGTGTATCTAAGAGTTAGGTCATTTTGGATATACACAACTGTCAGTATTTTTAAGACATTTTCTCATCTCCTGTATGTGTGTTAAATACTTAGTATTCTAAAAATAAATAAAAATTTAAAACAATTGAAAAATGTTTGGTCTTAGCATTAATAAGGTATAACTATTTAGAGATTCAATAGAATAATAAATGTCAGCTCCCTAGGTTTAGATTTAGGGATTTCTAATCAAGTTAAAAATAATAATAAAAAGAGTAAGTCACACTAATTTAATTCCTTTTGGGATTTATTTTTCACGTTAGGTAGCACATATTTATTGTGCTCTTTTTGTAGAAACGTGGATTCCCTTTTTAAAAATATGGGCTATCCACATTCTCATACTTGGAAAAAGTTACAATTTTTTTATATATAAACTTACAATATAAATAATTATTTTTTTACTATACATGTCATATAAACAACGTTTTACTATAATTTTATTAAATTTTTCATAATTTATAGTTTATATTCTTGTTTCTTATAATTTATTTGGAGGAAAAAAAATGAGAGACAAACTTGATACGAATCAAAGGATATTTTGAGAAAAACAAATAATCCTTATAATATTTCTAGAAATAAATCAATTATATGTATCTCATATTCTAAGGATTCTTATTAGATTTTCATAATCAAACCAAACAAAGATATAATTACATACCGAGATATCTAGCTAGATTGTCAAGCATCAAATTCCTTAAAATCTGGATGCTAGGATTTTTGGGTACAAAGAGAGAGATTTTTTTTTATTTTTTTTTCCTTTGAGAATTAGGATACAATAGAGTGATTGAAATTAGTTTATAGCATTAGAATTAGGGTGTGTGTAGCCAACCCACTAATTTACCAAAATTAATCAAACCTGGTGGGTTAGGTCAATTTTTAGGGGTTTATGGATTGCAATTTTTTTTTTTTTTGGTAGTGGGTTGGATTGGGTTTGGGTAAGTAGATTCACAAATCCACCTAACCTGGCCCAACCCATCTACTTTGAATATATTTTGTTGGGTTAAAACATATTGACCCCAGTTAATTAATTTAATTACCAAAGTTGATTAATAAGGTCAAATTACATGCAAATCATGGAGGCACTAACAAATTACCAAATAAACTAAATGCAGCGAAAATTAAATTGACATGGTGATTTGTTGACAAATGGGGAAAATCTCTCACAAAGCAAAAACCTCACTGGGTGAATTTAAGATCACAACTCTCAAGAATCTACTAATAAATAATCAAGCGGTTTCAAGTATGAAGAATCTTACCACTATCCTGGCCTATCCCAATATTCCAACTTATAGTTGAACCTTCACTTCAATACTCAATTGAACTTAATATTGTAGTAGTTTTTTTTCCTTTGTTGCACAAATCTCTAATCTGTGACTAACTCTTTTGCATAGATCCTAGTACGTGATTAACTCCAGTAACTTGAATGATTATTGTTGGCTGTAAAGTTCTTTACTTCATAAACGATGAAGATCAGGAAGCACTTAATTATAAAACCCTAAGACGCACAAATGCAGTAACTTCTTACAGAGTATATGAGTTATAGATCTCTATTTTTGTGTATGATGACTTTTTAAAATAAGCTTTATATATGACTAGGGTTGTAAGAAAAGAAATCCTAATCATTCAAGTCATCATGGGCCAAATTTCAGATTTGGAAATTCTGAAATTGTAGATCTTGATAGATTGAGCTTGTGTCAAGCTTCCTCATTAATCGTTGATAACAGCATTTGTTGAGCTTGTGTCAAGACTTAATGAGACAACTTTTCTTCACTTGTTTCTTGGATCAACCTTCATATCTTTAATGATACCACTTGATATGTTTGAACAACATATTTCTTGATACTTTAAACCCAACTTAGATCTACCTAATTACAAGTAAAATGCGTTTTGTCAAGGGATTAGCCAATTACATAGAAAATATGAGCTGAGTTGAGAAGAACTATTTGATTTCTTACTAACTAAGTACCATTTAGGTAAATATTTTGTATTAATATAATAATTTGTATATGATGGTGCTACTATTTAGAATTTTCAGGATGGCATGGGACAACAAATGGTTGTAGTATTAATGTTATTCTACTTTTTTTTAATAAAAACTTTTTAACTCATATGTCTAACTCGGCCCATGTGGGTTGGGTTAGGCTCTTGTGATGGGTTGGATTGGATTGAAATTTTTTAAATCTGCCTGTTATGGGTTAGATTGAAAAATTCCACAACTTGACCCAATCCGACCATGGATATAGTAAAAAAAAAAAATTAGTGTGGACATTTGGCCGTCTCCAATCTTTCAAGTTTTAATGCAAAGTGTCTCAAAGTCTTCTTTCTTCTACAACGTTTTGGTTTATAAAAAGCCTCCGCCTTTGAGCATATAGACCGTCTTCAACTTTTTCATTGCTGAAGTGCCTCATAGTATTCATTCATAACTTTTTTTTTAAAAATAAAAGATTAGAACTAGTGGTTCCGCTGGACAAAGGCAACAAAGGAAAGGGTTCGGCAATAATTGAGATAGATCTGGATACAACGTACTTGTGTGTGGCAGTGTGGCAAAATGAAAGAGTAGAGATAATAGTGAATGATCAGGGTAACCTAACAAGACCACTCCTTCCCATGTTACTTTCACTCCTATCCTATGGAGCGCTTGGTAGGTGTTGCCGCTAAGAACTAGGTCGCCCTTCCAACAGATGACACGTGACTAGATGCAAAAACAACACCCAACACTCACTAACAATCTATTGAGGAGGGTAGAGTACAAAGTAAGGTTTATAATCATGTCGAGTGTGATTCGAACAGGGGAGGGGGGGGGGGGGATTTTTTGTTATTTCACTCATCTTTTCTCTAGTATGGAATAAAAAACTCAATTCCCTAAAATAAAGAGATTATTTACACTGATCTCCCTTAGATGATTCGAAAAAATAAAAATAAAAATCTAAAATTTATTATATTACCATCCACTTAAACTATCCTCCACTTCCTTTTTGAGGAGAAATTTGGAATTTTCTTAAAGCCTATTTTTTTTTTGGGGAATTTTTAAAGCATTTTTTCAGTCGTCTAGGAAAGATTAGTGTAAATTGTTATATTTTAGAAGATGTGAGTATGTTATTTCAAATTAGAAGAGATACGTTTCTCAAAAAAAAAAAGAAAAAAAAGAAAAAAAAGAAGAGATACAAGTGTAACAAGTAATAACTATAGTCCTTATCCAAAAAAAAAAAAAAAAAAACCTAAGGTAAATGTCAATGAATGTCTTAAGGGCATTTGTTATTAGTAAACAATTTTAGAAAGTTTTTAATGAATACTTAACAATCCATTTTTGGAAAGTTTTGATACCATTTTTATGGAAAATGAAAAAAGCTGTAAAATATTAATTTTTTTTTTCATAAAAACTTTCTTTAAATGAATTATTAACCAATGCCCTACGAGCTTTCGTTAACATGGAAAATTATTAGGTACTCCCAGAGCAGAGTACCATAAATGCGTATTCCTCCATCTCACATAAATGTAGGTCCTACTATGAATTTAATTAGTGGAACTTATCATTCATGTAAGAGGAGGGAGTATGCATTTATAGTACTCAGAGAGTACACAATAATTTTCAATTGACCCATGTATTTTAACTGTGAGTTATTAGTTAGTGCAATTAAAGCATTATCTCTCTCTCTCTCTCTCTCTCTCTATATATATATATATATATTAATTGTGGATTATTACGGGGTACTTTGTGGCTCATCCAATATAAGAAAGAGTATACTCCCTAAGAGCATTCTCATCAAGAATGCTATAAAATATAGCATTTAGCATCTTAAAAAGTTACTTTATTCATTTTAACAACCCACTTTACAAAACACCCAACATCAAAGGTTCTATTATTTTACCACTTCATTTAAATATTCCTTTTTTTTATTCTTTCTTTATGTTTTCAAATAACTACCATAACTAACTACCACAAGTACCCTGCAACATTACTGCGTAGTATTGGAGAGAATTGTTCTTAGCTTTTTTTTTTTTTTTGGAATTTATTCTCTTAGCATTCAATAATTGATAAGAATCCATAAAACACTAGCATCATTTATCAAAGAAACAATAATAGGATGATCACTTATTAAATGGAACATATCCATTTTCATTTATATTGTTGAAATTTTGCATCAAGTTTGAGATGTCAGCAACCATAATTTTTTCCTGCCAACTTGGTGTGCAACTAAAATTACAGACTTGAGCTACTCTTTTACTATTACACATAAACAAAATTCTGCAGCAACCAAGCCATTTAGCTTTGACAGCATCTTCCACCACAGCTTCTTGAGTTGCTGCATTAGCTGTTGATGCTCCACTGCTGGCAGCAGCTATCCAGTACAGAAATCCAGCAGCTACCCAGTGCAGAAAAACCAGTGCAGAGGAAAAAACAGCAGTTAAATTAAACCAGTGCAGAATAAGAAAACAGCAGCCCACACTCTGCAGGCAGCAGCTATCCAGTGCAGAAATCCAGCAGCTACCCAGTGCAGAAAAAGTGCAGAGGAAAAAACAGCAGTTAAATTAAAACCAGTGCAGAAAAACCAATGCAAAGGAAAAAACAGCAGTTAAATTAAAACCAACAGAAACAATATCCAATATAGATGGGAGGAGGTAGTATCACATTATCTTAAAGTCCAGCAAAAATCACATCAATTGAACTATTAATCATGTGTATAAGCATATATGCCACTGAATTCAAACATGATGTATGAAATTTCATACTAGTATAATGTTCATATGTGAGCAAAGTTTGATTTCATGTGTGTAGAGAAAAATGCAAATCTGTCTAAAATCTATTCAACATATAAAACTCTAAAGATGATACTAGAATTTTAAGGAGGAATTTCAGCAAACACAAACCTGTGCTTCACGTTCAATGCTGTTATCCTGAGGAGTGAAGCAAGATTGCTGGTATCGCTCTAGTGTTTTTGGTTATACTGCAAAAAAAGAATTGAATTAGATAAAATTATAGGAACAGAATTAGAAACCAAAAAAAAAAAAAGTAAGGTGTACCTGACAAGAGAGAATTAGAGATGAGCCGAGGACTTGTCCGCCAAAGCTCAAAATGGCGCCGTGCGCTGGTCAGCGGTGGTTTTGGAGTGCGAAATTTGGGTAAAGCTTTTAGCTCTAAGATCAGATCGGGAAGAACTGAGCAGCAATACAAGATCCACAAAATCCCTAACCCAAAACAAAACCTAAATGGAAGCCTGACCCATGGAGCTTCAGTCTGACCCAAATGGAAGCCTAATCCCCTCCCATGAATCTTCGGTTTTGAGATGAGAATATGACTTTCAAGACTGGGCTTTTGGGTTTGGTCAGGGAGAGAAGAGTGGGTTCGGTATGGGTTCACTCAGAGGAAGAAGAGCAGAGGCTGTGTTTGTGATGATGGTTCGGTCAGAGGGAGTAGTGAAGCGGAGATGAATTGGCGGCGTGGGTTGAGGGAAGGGAAGAGCGGCTTGGGTTGAGGGAGAACGAAGAAAAAAAAAAAAGAAGAAGAGAGGAGGCAGAGGCGTAGGCGTGGGAGAAAGAGAGAATCAGAAAAAAAAAAAAAAAATGAGGGAAATCCAGAGGAGATAGGCGCGAAAAGAATGAGGGAAAACCAGAGGAGATGGGCGCGAAAAAGGGAAGCGGGGTTTTATTAAACAAATACTTTTTTTTTTTTTACAATCTTGCTACAGTGGGCTGCTAGAGATAGCAGTCCACTGTAGCCGAAGTGCAAAATAAATAACATTTAACAGCATTGATGGAGTTTTTTTTTTTTAGTGTTTATAGCATTTGGCATGCTAAATTTTAGCATTTATAACATTTATCCATCTTAATAAGAATAAATTCCATTAATTGAAGGACCCATTACATATTAGACTTCCTTTTTTCGAGGTTAAGGCATGTATATACATGCCTATGCAGTTCCTTAAACTTCCATTGTCAAAGTGTCTCAGACACTCCCTAGAGTCTACTTTCTTCTACTTATTTAGTTTCAGTTTACAAAAGTCTCTGAGCTTCTTGTCGCGACGACAATGGCCAACCATAGAGAGGGTCCGGCGATTGGGATCGATCTGGGTACAACTTACTCGTGCGTGGCAGTGTGGAAAAATGAAAGAGTAGAGATAATAGTGAATGATCAAGGTAACAGGACCACTCCCTCCTATGTTGCTTTCACTCCGATGCAGCGCTTGGTAGGTGATGCCGCCAAGAACCAGGTCGCCAGGAACCCCACCAACTCCGTTTTCGGTAATCTCAAAAAAAAAAAAAAAAAAATTGCTTCTTTTTATTTTTATTTTTTTCAAAAAAAAGGAAAAAACAAAAGTTAAAAACTTGATTTTTTCTTACCAACATCATGTATTCTCTTTATAGTCATATATTATATATTGAGTTTGTCTATCCTGTCCTCTTGGCTCTTGCTTTTACATGGATTCTAATTTTGGTGACGGTTAGGAAAAAAAAAACCATCTTCTTAGCCAAAAGATGGTTTTTTTTTTTTTTCCCCTAAGTTCACAGCAGAAGACAAAATTTCCTCCACTTAAATCACTTTAACTCTTTAAGAATGTTATTAATTGGATTCACAACTTCAATAGTAAAAATGATTTAAATAAGTAAAGAATTACAACCTCTGTCTCACCTCTTTTTTTTTTTTTTTTCCTCCATTCCATTTTAAAATGCGTCAAAATATTATAAATAAAAGTCATTAATTTATTGATGTTTCTATTATATCCTTATTAATTTATTAATTAAATTTTTTGATAAATTTTTTTAAGGGTAATTTTAAAAACTTATACATTTTTAAAACGTAGATAAAACAATAAATAATATTCTCTTAAAAAGTTTGACATTTTAAACAGGACAAAAAAAGTGGAACGGATGGAGTAACTAAGAAAAAAATGGATATGAGTACTATATGATGACGCAAATTTTTTTTTAAAAATTAGCCCTTATCTAGGAAGCACGACACCTCAAATGAAGTGTCTGCTCTTCCTAGAGAACGAATAACTTTCTCCATTATATGCATTAATTATGAAGTCTTTTCCCCTTACTAATTGTAATTATCAAGATTATAATTAAAGTTCTCTATTATATACATCAATTATTAAGTCTTTTCAGTAATTGTAAGTCAAGATTTTAATACAAGTTCTCCGTTTAAAAATTTCCTAACTTGTGTATAATCAGCTCTGATCAAATTTAAAATTTTAAAGTGAAATCACAATGTTTATATATATAAAAAGTTGAAATCACAATGTTATCAAGAGTAGCTTAATGTGCCAAGTTTTTTTTTTTTTTTTTTTTCGTTTCCTATCCCTTGATTTTATGAGTCTAATGATAATATGATGTGAACTACAAAATGTCCTCTTCCATTCCTTTAATTCATGAATTAAATATTGTTGTCAACAAAGAATCATTACTTAATTTCTGGTTCTTGTGTCTCTCTATTTTTTGAAGGAAATCTCAATTCTGTTAAATCAGGAAAAAAAGAGTACAGCAGAAACCTAAACTCCAACATCTAAATTCAATTGCTGTAGTAAACACGACCTCCTGGCTCTTCTACTTCATTGTTGTTTTATAATTTTTCCTCTTCTATTTGAAGTGTCTGTTTCTTAAAAGGGTATTGTATTGCAGATGCAAAACGGTTGATTGGTAGGAGATTTAGTGATCCCTTGGTTCAAAGCGATATCAACCTTTGGCCATTTAAGGTCATTGAAGGTCCTAGTGATAAGCCTATGATTGTGGTCAACTATAAGGGTGAAGAGAAGTGTTTTGCTGCTGAGGAAATCTCATCTATGGTGCTTCAAAAGATGCGTGAGATGGCTGAAGCCTACCTGGGCACAACTGTGAAGAATGCGGTTGTTACTGTCCCTGCCTACTTCAATGACTCCCAACCCAAGGCCACAAGGGATGCTGGAGGAATTGCAGGCTTGAATGTCCTTCGTATAATCAATGAACCAACTGCTGCAGCCCTTGCATATGGTCTTGAGAAGTCTGGCTGCATTGGCAAGAAAAATGTGTTGATTTTTGATGTTGGTGGTGGTACTGTTGATGTCTCACTACTTACCATTGAGAAGGGTGTCTTCGAAGTGAAGGCCGTTGCTGGAGATACTCACCTTGGAGGTGAGGACTTTGATAACAGAATGTTAAAGCACTTTGTTGAAATATTTAAGAGGCAGCACAAGGTGGATATTAGTGGAGATTCCAGAGCTCTTAGAAGGTTAAGAACTGCTTGTGAGAATGCAAAGAGGATTCTTTCTTCTGCAATTGAGACTACCATTGAAGTTGATTGTTTATATAATGGTATTGATTTCTTTTCAACTATTAACTGTGCCAAATTTGCGGAACTCAACATGGATTTGTTCAGGAAGTGTATCGAGCCTGTGGAAAAGTGTTTGGCCGATGCTAAGATGGACAAGAGTTGCGTCCATGATGTTGTTCTCACGGGTGGTTCTTCCAGAATCCCCAAGGTGCAGCAGCTGTTACAGGACTTCTTTGATGGGAAGGAGCTCTGCAAGAGCATAAATCCAGATGAGGCTGTGGCTTATGGAGCTGCTGTTCAAGCTGCAATCTTAACTGGAAGGGGTAATAAGAAAATTCAAGACATTATACTCTTTGATGTCACCCCTCTGTCCCTTGGTATAGAGACTCATGGACAGGTGATGTCTGTTTTGATTCCAAGGAATACCACCATTCCCACCAAGGAGCATGAATACCAAACCATGATGGACAACCAGCTTAATATGAGAATTTCAGTTTATGAGGGTGAAAGAGCAAGATCCACTGATAACAACTTGCTGGGAAAATTTGATCTTTGTGGCATTCCTCCAGCACCCAGGGGTGCTGGAAAGGTAATAGTTTGTTTTGATCTTGACATCAATGGTATCTTGAATGTTTCTGCAACAGAGAAGACCACTGGTGTGAAAAGGAAGATCACTATTACCAATGATAAATGGAGACTGTCCAATGAAGAGGTTGAGAGGATGGTCCAGGATGCGAAGAGATACAAGGCTGAAGATAACTATCACATGAAGAAGGTTAAGGCTAAGTTAGATTTAGCGAACTATGCCTATGACATGAAGAATGCTGTCAATGATGAGAATATTTGTGCGAAGCTTAGCCCTGCAGTTCAGAAAGAGATTAAAGATGCTGTTGAACAGGTGATTCAATGGTCATTAGATGACAGCAAGGTCATGTATTTAAAACCATATCAGGACAAGTTGAAATGGCTCAAGAGTATTTGCAGTCCCATTCAACAAAAAAGGTAATAGTTAAAGAGTTCATCGTAGCACCCTATTAATGCAACAGATGTAATGGTTCAAAGTTCTAACTGTCCGATGCCCTAGCTAGAGCAGGAGCAGTCATGGAGGATGATTTTGTCACTTTTGATTCCCCTCCCCTCTCTATTGTAAATTCTATGCGTTTTGACAGGTTGGGCTTGACCCAGAACCGTATTTGTAATGTTGTGGCAGTAGCCTCATAAGTTCTTATACATCTCCCCTTTCTACCAAAAAAAAAAAAAAAACGTTCAAACTATTTCACCAGTGCTAATATTTTTACATTTTGTTTTAGCGTTTTCTTGATCATGTCTAAAATCTTTTTTAGCAATTGATTACCAAATAGCTTTCAACAACTTGAAGTATTTTAATATTTGTCTAAGAGAAAACTAAATGCTAAAAAACCTTTTAGTTAGAACTCTTTAGCACAAAAAGCTCTGTTTCTAAACTTTGACAGCTAAGTTCTACTTCCTACATTAATACCAAATGGGTCATTAGTTTAGGAACAAAATTTTCACAAATTGTTACGATGTGTATGCAATCTATAGTCTATACTAATGTAAAAGTATTATTACTTCAATCACAACTTGTCACATATAGAGGTGAAAACAACTGAAAAATGTTTGGCCTTAGCATTAATAACGGATAATTATTATTTAGTGATCTTGGAGCACAATAATTTCCTTGCTTCCTAAGTTTATATTTAGGAATTTCTAATTAAGGTTTTTTAAAAAGTAAGTTCCACTAATTAAATTCATGTTGAGATTTATCTAAAAAAAAAATTCAAGTTGTGATTTACTATTCATGTGAGAGAGAGAGTATGCATTTATTGTGCTTTGGGTATATTGAATAATTACACAATAACATAATACTAGGCCATTATCTATATGCTTACATAGGTAAATATTCAAAAGTAGTGATTCTCCCTAAAATGGGGGGAGAAAAGAGGGTGGGGATTCTGAACATCTTGATTGACAAAAATGCCCATGTACACTTGCACATGAGCAATTCATCAAATCCTTTTTTTTTTTTTTTTTTTGCTTTCCTGGGCATGTTGTCTTTTCATTTTTTCAATTTTTTTCCATTTTTTTCTTTCCTTTCTTGGTCGTTGTCTCTTCTTCTTTTCTTTTTTTTAATTATTTTTTAATTTTGATTTCCTAGGTTGTGGGCATGATGGTTGTTTTGTTTTGTTTTGTTTAACTAGACATGATTTTATTTTTTAATAAATTGGGTAATAGCTTTTTTTTTTTGGTTGTTTGTCACTTTTTTGTTTTAATTGTGCATTATTTTTTAAAAAGGGTATATGAGTAAATTTATACAAACTTAATTTTTCGATTCTTCCACTTTTCCACTCCTAACCAAATAAAAATGAGAGAAATTAAAATCTTTTCCATCCTCTCACCATTTTTTATCATTCACTTTTCTACCCCTCCAACCAAATGGACCCTAAGGAGGCGTTTGCACATTATGATGATGTGACATTAAGATTTTTGGTTTATTTTTTTTAATGTTACTATAATTTAAAATTACATTATATATCACATCATCTTAATCTTATCACCTTCTTAAATAATGTAATGTTGTATTCTTATATTGAGATTATATTAATGTAAGATTACAATAACGTAATATTATAATAACGTAATATTATGACCAAATGTAACATCACAGCAAACCAAATGACTCCTAAGAAAAATTCGATAAAGGAGATCCTAAAACCAACCGAGAATGTCCTCATTTTAAATTAAGAGAGGGGGAACAAATGTAACATCACAACGAACCAAATGCCTCCTAAGAAAAATTCGTTAAAGGAGATCCCAAAACCAACCGAGGATGTCCTCATCGGGGGAGACAGGGGAGGTTCTCATCTTAAATTAAGAATAACAAAAATAATGGGTATTAATACAAGGGGTAAATTCCACTTTTTCGGTTCTCATCTTACCTCTCTTGAGTCGTCATTACTTATTACACTTATATTTCCACTAATTTGGAATTAGATACTAACATTTCCTAAAATACAAATTATTTAAATGGAAAATAACTGAAAATATCAAAGGAAGAAAATAGTCATGTATATTTTAATTGTAGGACCCACATCCTTGCATTATAGACTTCCTTTTTCCTTTTCTTCGTTTTTTTTTCCCAAGCGGGTGAACAGAAAGAAAAACTTCTTTTTGAGTATGGACGAGTCGACGAGTTTGATCGACCTGGATTGCGAGGGTAAAAAAGGTAACAAATTTTCAGTTAAAAAAAAATTTCTGATAGTTTTTAGAGAGAGAGAGAGAGAGAGAGAGAGAGTGAAAAAAAAAAATTTGATTCGAATTTTCAGTAATGCGAGGATGATTCCAAAGATTTTCAGCGATCGATCGCAGAGAAAGAGAGAGAAGAAGAGAGCGCGAGACAATAGAGAAGAGCGGTGGCTCAAATTCTCTCTCTAAAGTGCTTCTCAGAAAGAAAAACTTCGAGGTTAAGGGATATATGTATATTTTAATTGTAGGACCCACATCCTTGCTGTTAGAGATATATTAACCCATTAGTATAAGCCCAAGCCTAATTCTACTTTGTGTGCAAGCCAAGTCTCCTACTTGTACTAGAAGTCTATTAGTCTAGGGTTTAGTTTACTATATATACACATGTTATGATTCATTATAACACAGGATTTGTACTACACTCTAATATATTATTAATGTAACCCTTTAGGGTTTCCTCCATGGATGTAGGCCGTTAGGCTGAACCACGTAACCCTCGTGTGTTATTGTGTTTTATATTTTATGCTTTCGCTTCCGCATCTATACTAGCATATTCAACATGGTGTATCAATGCTAATATTTAACACTTGCATTATAGACTTCCTTTTTCCTTTTCTTCGTTTTTTTTTCCCAAGCGGGTGAACAGAAAGAAAAACTTCGAGGTTAAGGGATATATGTATGATATATATAGTACCGTCTTTACCTTTCGTTTCCAAAGTAGTGTCTCATAGTCAAATCTTCGAGGTTAAGGGATATATGTATGATATATATAGTACCGTCTTTACCTTTCGTTTCCATAGTAGTGTCTCATAGTCATAGTCTACTACTCTACTTTCTTCTACTTATCAGTTTTGGTTTACAAAAGTCTTTGAGCTTCTCGTCCCGACGACAATGGCCAACCATAAAGAGGACCTGGCGATTGGTATCGATCTGGGTACAACGTACTCGTGCGTGGCAGTGTGGCAAAATGAAAAAGTAGAGATAATAGTGAATGATCAAGGTAACAGGACCACTCCCTCCTACGTTGCTTTCACTCCGATGGAGCGCTTGGTAGGTGATGCCGCCAAGAACCAGGTCGCCAGGAACCCCACCAACTCCGTATTTGGTAATCTTCAAAAAACTTGCTTTATTTTTATTTTTAGGAAAAAAAATAATTATAAACTTGGTTTTCACTTACCAACATCAATGTATACTCTCTCGGTGGTCATGTATTATATATTGCGTTTGTCTATTCCTGTCCTCTTGGCTCCTGCTTTTACATGGATTATTATTTTGGTGACGGTTAGGAAAAAAAAAACCATCTTCTTAGCCAAAAGATTTTTTTTTTTTTTCGCAGAAAATATATTTATTAATTCCACTTAAATCTTTAAGAATGTTATTAATAGATTTCACAACTACAATTATAAAAATGATTTAAAGAAATAAGAACTAACTAGGAAGTGTGTGGGTATGGATACCACACGGAGACATTTTGAAAAAAATAGCTATTACCTAGAAAGCATGGAACCATTACACATTCCAAATGAAGTGTTTGTGCTTCTCAGAGAACTACTAGCTTTTTCCAATATATGCATTAATTATGAAGTCTAGTCGCTTTAGTAATTGTAATTTTTAAGATTTTAATCAAAGTTCTCCATTATATGCATCAATTATGAAGTCTTTTCAGTAATTGTAATTGTCAAGATTTTAATCCAAGTTCTCTGTTTGAAAATTTCAAATTTGTGTATAATCAGCTCTAATCAAATTTAAAAATTTAACGTGAAAGTACAATGCTATCAAGAGTAGCTTTATGTGACAATTGTTTTTGTTTCCTCCCTTTTTATACTATTTTATTAGTCTTATGATATGAACTACAAATTTTCCTTTTTCATTCCTTTAATTAACGAACTAAATATAGCTGTCAACAAAAAAAAAAAAAAAAAATCAATATTTAACTTATGGTTCTTGTGCTTTTTCTTCTCTCTCTCTCTCTTTGAAATTTTTTTAACTTTTTTAAATCAGAAAGAAAAGAGTACAATGGAAGCTTTAACTCCAACATCAAATTTCAATTATTGTTGTAAAAATAACCTCCTGGTTTTTCTGCTTCATTGTTGTTTTATAATTTTTTCCTCTTCTATTTGAAGTATCTCTTTCTTAAAAGGGTATGGTATTGCAGATGCAAAGCGATTGATTGGTAGGAGATTTAGTGATCCCTTGGTTCAAAGCGATATCAACCTTTGGCCATTTAAGGTCATTGGAGGTCCTAATGATAAGCCTTTGATTGTGGTCAACTATAAGGGTGAAGAGAAGCGTTTTGCTGCTGAGGAAATCTCATCTATGGTCCTGAAAAAGATGCTAGAGATGGCCGAAGCCTACCTGGGCACAACTGTGAAGAATGCAGTTATTACTGTCCCTGCCTACTTCAATGACTCCCAGCGTAAGGCCACAAGGGATGCTGGAGGCATTGCAGGCATGAATGTCCTGCGTATAATCAATGAACCAACTGCTGCAGCTATTGCATATGGTCTTGAGAAGACTGGCTGCATTGGCAAGAAAAATGTGTTAATTTTTGATTTGGGTGGTGGTACTGCTGATGTCTCGCTACTTACCATTGAGAAGGGTGTCTTCGAAGTGAAGGCTGTTGCTGGAGACACTCACCTTGGAGGTGAGGACTTTGATAACAGAATGTTAAAGCACTTCGTTGAAATATTTAAGAGGCAGCACAAGGTGGACATTAGTGGAGATTCCAGAGGTCTTAGGAGGTTAAGAACTGCTTGTGAGAAAGCAAAGATGATTCTTTCTTCTGCAATTGAGACTACCATTGAAGTTGATTGTTTATTTAATGGTATTGATTTCTTTTCAACTATTACCCGTGCCAAATTTGTGGAGCTCAACAAGGATTTGTTCAGGAAGTGTATTGAGCTTGTGAAAAAGTGTTTGGTTGATGCTAAGATTGACAAGAGTTGTGTCCATGATGTTGTTCTTACGGGTGGTTCTTCCAGAATCCCCAAGGTGCAGCAGTTGTTACGGGACTTCTTTGATGGGAAGGAGCTCTGCAAGAGCATTCATCCAGATGAGGCTGTTGCTTATGGAGCCGCTGTTCAAGCTGCTATCATGATTGGAATGGGTAATGAGAAAATTCAAGACATCAAGCTCTTAGATGTCAGTGGCGAAGCCAGGAATTTATCTTTGAGGGGGCCATATAAAATTTTTTTTTTTTTTTTTTTTTTTTTTTTTTTTTTTTGTGTATGAAATGTAAAATGGTAATTTCAATACTTCATAGCTCAATTTTTTCCATTTTATTTGTTGAAATAATTGTTAAAATACCTATACGTTCATTTTAAAGATAATGAATGTTTAATTATTGTAATTTGTTGACACATATATTTATAGATTGTATTTTATTTAAATGAAAATTATATTTATTTTTAGACTCTCTTAAATATGTAGGTATATTATTAGGTATAGATGGCCAAAATGATAAGATTATTTGAAAACTATCAAATTATTTAAGATATTTTCAAAAAAAAAATTATTTTTTTCAAAAATTTTGGGGGGGCTCAAGTGGCTCCGCCACTGTTAGATGTCACCCCTCTGTCCCTTGGTACAGATATTGAAGGAGATGTGATGTCTGTTTTGATTCCAAGGAATACCATCATTCCCATCAAGAAGGAGGGGGTGTTTGAAACCACCGAAGACAACCAGACTGTTATGAGGATTTCAGTTTATGAGGGTGAGAGAGCAAGATGTTGTGATAACAACTTTTTGGGAGAATTTGATCTTTGTGGCATTACTCCAGCACCCAGGGGTGTTGGAAAGGTAATTATTTGTTTTGATCTTGATATCAATGGTGTCTTGAATGTTTCTGCGGAGGAGAAGACCACTGGTGTGAAAAGGAAGGTCACTATTACCAATGACGAGTGGAGACTATCCAATGAAGAGATTGAGAGGATGGTCCAGGACGCAGAGAGATACAAGACTGAAGATGACTATCACATGAAGAAGGTTAAGGCTAAGTTAGATTTGGAGAACTATGCCTATGACATGAAGAATGCTGTCAATGATGAGAATATTTGTGCCAAGCTTAGCCCTGCAGTTCAAAAAGAGATTAATGATGCTGTTGAACAGGTGATTGAATGGTCATTAGATGACCGCCAGGTCAAGGATTTAAAGCCATATCAGGACAAGTTGAAATGGCTCGAGTATTTGCAATCCCATTTAACAAAAAGATGATAGTTAAAGAGTTTGTCGTAGCACCCTATTATTGCAACGGATGTATTGGAACTTCAAAGTTCAAACTATGTCACCAGTGTTACTATTTTGACTACATTTTGTTGTAGCGTTTTCTTGCTCATGTCTAAAGTCTTTTTAGCGATTGATTACCAAATAGCTTTAAACAAAATTAAAATACTTTAATATTGCTGTAAAGGCTAAAACTCGTTTTAGTTAGAACTTTTTAGCACAAAAAGATCTAGTACTAAACCTTTACAGCTTCGTTCTACTTCCTACATTAATACCAAATGGATCACTAGTTTAGGGAGAAAAATTTCACAACTGCTAATGTGGATTGTTGTGATGTGTATGCAATCTTTGGTGAAGTAAAGTAAAAATATTAATACTCCAATCACAACTTATCACATATAAAGGTGAAATCAATTTTATTTATTTATTTTTGAGTGAAAGGTGAGAACAATTGAAAAATGTTTGGCCTTAGCATTTGTAAGGACTCAATTTGTAACGACCCCAAACTGGTATTGGATTCATACGTTAAAGGCCCAAACAATAAAATTTGTAGAGCGTGAGCTGAAAGGCTAGGCCTTGGTCACCGGACAGTGGGTGATCATGGTATTCATACAGAGGTGAACCATGTTTGCTCAAGAAGTCTTTCTCATCGGCATGGCCTTAGAGGCTCTGGTTCTTGGCCTTTTTTCCCAGCCCCTTTTCTGGATTGCTTACTTCTCTTTTTATATTAGCCTTTACCCTTTCTCCAACGTCCACGTGTAGGTTCAGCTTTCCGGGGCTGATACTTGTCCCATCAGCCCCTACCCAAAGTGGTTGGGGGTGGTTGTAAAAACTGAAAAGCATTGCTCTATTTGGTATAGAGTATTTAATTGCAGTAATGACATCATTTCTTATGTCCCTTGTCGTCATATTGTCCAGGGGTCCTTTCTCCATAAATGTGGAGGTGTTCAGCTTTTCCTTAAATTGTTCCTATACCGTACTTGCCATTTCTTTCAGGAGCGCGTTGGGATGCCGAGGACAGAATCATCGTTGGCTATATCTCTAGGTCATTTGGACTTTCACTGTATGTTCTCGGCAATATCCCTCCTCGACTCGGGTCTTGGGCCCTAAAGCAAAGTGGGTTGGGGTCACAAGTTCTCTGGCCCCACAGCATTAATAACGGATAATTATTCAGAGATCCAGGAGCACAATATTCCTGCACCCGACCTTGTTTCTCATTTGCCCATTATCTTTTGTCATTTTGTTTCTAGATATTGCCATCCGCTTGTATTGTAAAACTTCAATAACCTAAATAGTCTAATTCAAGCCAATTAATTGTAGTAGGTCTGTCTAACTAAATTGTTGATTCTCTAAAAAGATGAAAGGCCTAACTAAATTGTTTAGCAGAAATATTGCTTAATTGAACCTAACAATCCTCCAAACTGTCAACATTTAAATGTAATGTAGGATGCGAAAGCGTCAAGAACTAAAATATGTTTACTTCTAAAAAACGAGAAACAAAACACATTTGTTTCTAAAAATAACCTTGAATCCACAAGGGTCCTTGAATTCACAAGAAGAAAGGGTTTTCCACTAGAGAGACAATAGACAAAAGTCTGAATTTTTATTAATTTTAATAATACTGAAAAAACATTTTACAGATTCGGAGACCTATTTAAGGGCTCCGTAAAACTTAACGAACAAAAAAATATATTCTAAAATAAGTCCTAATTAATACCTAACCATCATAGGAACCAAATTTGACCTAAAAATCATTAAAAGCACCTAAAACTAGGAAATAAATCAACTAAACCTAAAATAACTTTTTTACATAAAAATACCAAAATTAAATAATTACAAAAATTAAATTGTTGATTTTGTCCTACATTAGACCCCTCCACTTGAAACAAAACTCGTCCTCGAGTTCATCTTTGAAATCTGAAATCTTTCATGCCAAGAGAACAAATACTTTCAATACTTCATCTTCTTTGTATTCTTACCAAACTTGAAAGTCATTAATTGGGCAATTTGAACTTCTTGTCCCTTGAACTTCATGCAATCAAAAATATTCACCAAATAAGTGTCAATGATTAAATCAAATCTTTCCACCCCAATAAAATTAATAATTTTTGTTTCGGTGTCTTCCACCAAAATAATAGGAGCTTGAATGTTGCAATCATCTAACTTAACGTCATTGAGATCGTTGACAACTTCCTCTATAATTTCTTCTTTTATGGTCTCTACTATCTTGACCTCAATATCTTTCTCTATAATATGATCCTCATTAATCTCCTCCGCAATCTTGATTTTAGGTTCTTCTTTTTATAATAAGATCTTCATGAACTTCCTCATAAACTTCTATATTTTCTTCAAGAAAAATGTGGTGTTCAACAAACAATTCTTCTCTTAATGGTAGAATATATAGTTCTCCAAAATAATTCAAGTGTGAACTTCTTGGCAAAAAATAATCTTATTTTGTACACAACAGAAGTTCATCACAATCTGAAGGATTTGATAGCAAGCATCTTTTTCATCCTTGGCCATGAGCGAATTTTGTCTTTACCTTGTTAGATTCTATTAGTCTGTATTCATTCTCACCAACGTAAGGCATACTCTCTAAGTTTATACAAAGCAAGTTTAACTTTTCTCTCATCACAAATATACTCATAGTCAAATAAATCCTCTAAATCAAGTAACCAATCAAGAATATATACTTTATAAGAATAACCATTAAAACATTTGATTCTCTTATAATGCCTATATGAAATTTGCTTACCAATAAGTTGCCCGTGAGGTATGTCTCCACGACAGTTATGCCTATTATTTTCATGCTTCAACGATAGCATCCTAGCAAAGATATTTGTGAGTGCTAGTTGTATGTCATGTAATACTTGCTAAGTTTTCTATCACTGGAGTTGCTACCATCTCATACGTTAGCTATCAGACCTAGATAAGTCAAGGCTCTGATATCAACTGATGCGGAAGCGTCAATAAGTAAAACACGTCTACTTCTAGAAACGAGAAACAAAACACGTTTGCTTCTGAAAATAATCTCAAATCCATAAGGGTTCCTTGAATCTTCAAGAATAAAGGGTGTTGAAATCCACCAGAGAAACAATAAGCAAAAGTCTGAATTTTTATTAATATCAATAATACTGAAAAATGTGTACAGATTTAAAGACCTATTTAACGGTTTTATAAAACTTGATAGACAAGAAAATATATTATAAAATAAGTCCTAATTAATACCCAATCATAATAGGAACCGAATTTGAAAAATCATTAAAAGCACCTAAAAACAAGGAAATAAATCAATTAAGCCTACAAAAACGTTTTTTACATAAAAATATCAAAATTAAATAGCTACTGAAAGCTCAAATAGTGTGAAACAGTAATATTTGTTTAGACCCCTAATTTTAAATTACGGCTTAATTGCTTTTACTCTAACTTATCTAAGTGTGGAACAAGAGTAAATGATACGTAATAAGCGAAACTAATCTCTAAGCCATAACCACAAGCAAACAATAATAAACATAAAGCTTAAAGAGTAAGGGAAGAGAGATGCAAATACAAGATAACACCGAGATGTGTTATTAAAGAGGAAACCAAAGAATTCGGCAAAAAACCTTTCTACAACCCTCCAAGTCGAAATCGATCTACTAGTGAATAAGTTGGAGTACACGAATATTAAAATGACCCTCCAAGCCTAATCTACCCAATGTACTTGAGCCTTCCAAGCTTCAGCTACAAACAGACTTCTTGGAGTCTTGTCTTTACTAGTTATCCAAATCTTGCAATATTGTCCGATTGCATTCGCCAAGCCTCACCAACTTCTTTTGGCAAATCCTAAATACTTCCTAAGCTCCAAAACACCCTCTACACTCTAAATAGGTGTGAATTGTGTTTGGATACAAATTTCCTCTCAAGGTATAACAATGGGAGAGGGAAAGGAAAAGAGACTACTAAGGAATTCTCACTTAAGGATAAGTAGCTCTCTCTAAAAGGTGGGTGTGTTGTAGAAACCTCTCTAAAGTTTTCTTTTGAATAGTTTCTTTACAATTTTGTGGGTAATGAGGGTATATATAGTATGGGTGAAAGGTATAAGAGTCACACTTAAAATCCTTCAGATAGAGAGTTTTTCGGGTCACTCGCGACTTGGCCTGAGTTGCGAGGTGACTCGTGAAATACAGTTTGGCACTTGACTCTTTAGCTTCTACCATGTGCTTCTCATGTGACCTTCGCAGGTTGCACCACTTGCAAGCCAAGTCGCGAGATCAACTTCTTGAGCAATCATCACCAACTTAATACTAAACCTAATACAATAAAATCCCACAAAATTCAAGGAAATAAATTAATATAATTACAAAACTTTTTGTTATGGAATAAGCCAACATAGATGTTATGTGAAAAACCATAACATAACAATTTCCCCATTTGGCTATTCTGTGACAAAACATCTTATAACAGACTCTAGACTTAAACGTGATTTTGAGAACAATGGCAAAACTTACTCACAGCTAAATCTAAAACCTGCGATGAACTTGGAACAAAATACCTGTATCTTGAAACACTTGTACAAAACACATTAGACTTTCAAGGTAAAGCAAGTAATAAAAGGACAAGTATAATGTAACAAGTAAAATGCAATCAAGTAGACATGATATGAAACATATAAGAGCAACTTGATCAAACATCAAACACTCATATGGAAATGACTACAATGATCACATAGGAAAGCAAATGATCATCCGAACATGCAATCAATAAAGTACTAGGCATAAAGAATGTATGCATGTCCAATTCATAAACACGATGCAATGAGAACAACAAAGTATAGATACTAATAGAAGCTCAAAGCACCGTATAGAAACAAGAAAATAAGCATAAAGTAAAACAAAGCAAAATAAGGTTTTCTCATAAAAGATGTCTTATCTCCCTTGGTATATGCATCTCCCTTATGGAATTCTCCCCCTAAGAATGTGCACAAGAAAGAGAATTTCTTCCCCTGAGAATGTGCACAAGAGTCATATAGAAATGACAATATTCTCTGGTATACTCTCTAGTATACTCTCCTTATTTTTGACACGAATAGATAAATGGGCCAAGAAGAATGAGGGAAAGAAAATAAGATATAAACAGGAAAAAGATGCATGAGGGGTATAAGATGAATGAGAAAATGAAGTTCAAACAAAAGGCAAAACACCTTAAAAACAAAATGCAATCATGTAAATTATTATTTGTTAAGAAAACAAACCTAATTTAATTAAGATTTACTTGGTATTGGGTTGCTTTATTAAAAAAAAAAAAAAGCGTGGATTTTAATTAGTTTCAACAAAGATAGTTTAGCACTCTTTGTAACTCTAAGGAGAAATTACACTTTACTCCCTTAAATTACACCTCATTTTACACTTATTTCCTAAATTATGAGAAAACATATGACTAATCCCCCTAAATTATACTCTTTTTACACGTACCATCGTAAATTATGAGAATGTACACTTTATTCACTTAAAATAAGAAAATTCAAGAAAATTGATCTTAAATTTTTTTTTTGGTGTCTTTTAGCTATGTATATTTTTTCAATATTGATTTTTTAATCTTACATAGCATTTTTATATATTTATTTAAATTTATCTAATATTATTATTTTTAGCCACATCAGCATCAAGTGCAACCGTGACCAAATTGATTATTACTAAAATGTGTGACCAAATTGACCGTAATTCTATAACCCTAAAAAGTAGGACCAAAATGATATTTTGGCCTTAAAACAAATTAACAAAAAATAAGTCTTATTTTATTTACAATTTGTAGTAGCTCTAGGATGGTCCAATTTGGGCAGTGGGAAACAGCTTAGACATTAGGCCGGGCCTTGGTGTTTCGTGCAATACGTCCATAATTCAAAACCCGATTAAACTTTTCAATTTTAAGGGTCTTTTTAGTAAGGTAGTTCAAACGACAATTTTTAGTGTGTGAAAAAAAGAAAAAAAAAAAAAAAAAAAAGCAGTTTGCTTAGAGATTTTTATCTGAGTCTTTTTCCTTCATCTAGTAAATAGTACCGCAGTAATGCTAGTGTAGTAGATAGTTTTGGTTTTGTAGAAGCCTCCGCCTTTTTCTTCCCCCCCCAAAAAAAAGCCTCTGCCTTTGAGCATATAAAGGAGACCATTTCCGAGAACTGTCATTCATTCTTCTACTTCATTTTGGTTGTCTTTGAAGTTCTGTTCTAAAAAAAAGGGGTCTTTGAACTTGTTGTTCCGGACGACAATGGCCAACAAGCAAGGAGAGGGCCCGGCAATTGGGATCGATTTGGGAACAACGTATTCATGCGTGGCAGTGTGGAAAAATGAAAGAGTAGAGATAATAGTGAATGATCAGGGTAACAGGACCACTCCTTCCTATGTTGTTTTCACTCTTATGGAGCGCTTGGTCGGTGTTGCCGCCAAGAACCAGGTTGCTAGGAACTCCACCAACTCTGTCTTTGGTAATCTCCAATAAATTCTTTAAAATTTGTGTTTTTTCACTTACCAATATCAATCTATGTTCTTGGCATTCTTGTTGAGGTTGTCATATTTTGTGTGTGTGTCTCTGACTCTGTTTCTGTCTGTCTGTGTCAGTATTTAGGGGTTCAAAACTTCAAACAATGGCCATCCTTTGTGGAATCCACCTCCCCTTTAAAACTTTACAATTACATACTGACATACACCCAGATAACTGCTATTTCAAAAAGTGGTTTTTGGCTTAGAGAGAGTGTGAAGATGCTAGTATGGATTGTTATAATAATAATAATTATTATTGATTTTTGTTTGTAATTCTATAGTTGGGAAAAAGGGATTTAAATCCTAGACGTTTCCATTAAAACATGCTATGTCGGATGGACTCCAAGTTTTGTGGAATCCAAAATATATTTGGATGTATGTTAGGCTATATGTAATCACTCTTAAATTTTGATCTAAATACTCACCACTTAAATTACTTTAAGAATGTTTAACAGCATTCATATATCATAACGTCATCTATTCAGGGTTCTATGTCGGAGGATAAGTATTCACACCTTCAATAGTAAAAAACTTATAACTGTTTTCCATTTCAGAATCAAATATGAATTCTTCTTTTTAGTAATTGTAATTTTCAACATTTTAATTAAAGTCCGGTTTATAAATTTCAAACTTGTATTATCAGCTCTAATCAAAACTAAGATTTTTAACTTTAGATCACAATGTTATCAACAGCAGCTTCCTGTGACAAATTTTGATTTTGATTTTTTTTTTTTTTAACTTATAAAATCTTATTAGGCTCCTGAGCTACAGGATATCCTCTTCCATTCCTTAAATTCACGAATTAAAAGGATACCTGTAAGTGAAAAAGGTCAATATTTAATCTTGCTGCTTCTTGTGCTCCATTCTTGTCTAACAGTTATTCCCTCTACTATTTGAGGTACCTGTTTCTTGATAGGGTATTGTATTGCAGATGCAAAGCGGTTGATTGGTAGGAGATTCAGTGTTCCCTTGGTTCAGAGTGATCAACCTCTGGCCATTCAAGGTCATTAAAGATCTTGGTGACAAGCCTATGATTGTGGTCAACTATAAGGGCGAAGAAAAGCACTTGGGTGCTGAGAAAATCTCATCTATGGTCCTGAACAATATGCGTGAGATAGCTGAAGCCTACCTGGACACAACTGTGAAGAATGCAGTTGTTACTGTCCCTGCCTACTTCAATGACTCCCTGTGTAAGGCTACAAACGATGCTGGAAGAATTGCAGGCCTAAATGTCCTACGTATAATCAATGAACCAATTGCTGCAGCCATTGCTTATGATATAGACAAGATGGCAAATGACATTGGCAAAAGAAATGTGTTGATTTTTTATTTGGGTTTTGGTGTTGCAGATGTGTGACTGGATATAAGTGGGAATTCCAGAGCTCTTAGGATGTTGAGAACTGCTTGTGAGAAAGCAAAGAGGATTCTTTCTTCTGCAATTGATACTACCATTGAAGTTGACTCTTTATATAATGGTATTGATTTCTTTTCAACTATTACCCGTGCCAAATTTGCAGAACTTAATATGGATTTATTCAAGAAGTGCATCACTATTGTGGAGAAGTGCTTGACTGATGCTAATATAGATAAGAGCTGCGTCCATGTTGTTGTTCTTTCGGGTGGTTCTTCTCGAATTCCCAAGGTGCAGCAGTTGTTGCAAGACTTTTTTGATGGGAAGGAGCTTTGCAAGAGCATTAATCCGGATGAGGCTGTAGCTTATGGAGCAGCTGTTCAAGCTGCAATCTTGTCTGGTATGAGAAATGACAAACTTCAAAACATCGTGCTCTTAGATGTAACCCCTCTGTCCCTTGGTATAAAGGCTAATAGAACGGAGATGAGTATTGTGATTCCAAGGAATACTGCCATTCCCACTGAGAAGGAGAGGCGCTACACAAGGTTGTCAAAATCGGGATCCTATGTAAGATCGTTGGAGGTATGTGGGATCGTGAATCGTAGGATCGAATCGTGGATCGTAAGATCCTACAGTATTTAAGGAAAAAACAAAAAATACATATTGGTATGTTAAATAATCACATAAATTATACATTCATTGATATAATTACCATACATCATTACATCCATTTGCAAGCATCATTTAAAGAGGCCAAAAACCTCAAAATGTGACACTCTATTGTGATATTTTTTATTTGAGTCCAACTGACACTCTCTCTACATTAGAGTGGAAAAACATGGTCTATTGGGATTTTATTTTTCATTTTGGTCTAACTGAGCCTTCTGTCAAGTTAAAAAAGATTATAAGAAACCAAAGTTGTTTAGGATCGTCAAAATCATGCGATCCTACTGATCCTGAACGATCGCTAAGATCCTTGAAAGATCTAGATCGTTTTGAGTAGGTGGAATCGTAAAATCGTAGGATCGTAAGATCCAGATCGGGATTTTGACAACCATGGCGCTACACCACTGCAGCTGACAACCAAACTCTTTTATTGTTCTCTATTTACGAGGGTGAAAGAGCAAGAGCTTGTGATAACAACCTGTTGGGAAAATTTAGGCTTCCTGATATTCCCCCAGCACCCAGGGGTGTTGCTAGCATAAAAGTTCGTTTTAATATTGACAATTTGACACTAATGGTATCTTGAACGTTTCTGCTAAGGAGATGACCACTGGTGTAATGAAGAATATCACCATCACAAATGATGAGTCAAGACTGTCCATTGAAGAGATTGATAGGATGGTCCAGGATGCAGAGACATACAAGGCCGAAGATGACGAACACAGGAAGAAGGTCAAGGCTAAGGATGCTTTGGAGAACTATACCTACAACATGAGGAATACTCTCAATGATGAGAAGATTGGTGCCTAGCTTGTCCTTGCAAGTAAGAAAAAAATTAAAGATGCTATTGAACAGGTGGTTGAGTGGTTAGATGGCCTCCAGCTCGTGGATTCAGAAGAGTATGCGGACAAATTGGAAACGCTCGAGAGCATCTGCAATCCCATCATTGAGAGAATTTATAGATAAAAACAAAATAAATTGAGCAGCACCACTGAACGGTGCAACATATGTAAGGGTGCAAACTATGTTATTAGTGTGACTATTTTGACGATTTTTCCAAACCTTTAACTCTAATTGTTTTTATTATGCATAATATGATTGATTGTGTGATGTGTGTGGGTGTGTGATGAGTCTCATATCGGATATTTACTGAGTTGAACTGGGCTTTATTAACAACTGTAAGGAGTTTTAATTGTGATTATTCCTTTTGAGGTATAGCGCAGACGTGACTAGCGCTTTTCCTTATTTACTGGTATAACACAGATATAACTAGCACTTTTTCTTTGGTCGTTACATATTTTTCAAAAAAAAAAACTCAATTGTTTTTATTAATAATTTGCCCCTGGCTGGAAATTTATTACTTAATCTTTATTTATGGTTTGTCATTTTTACTAGTAATCTGTCTAGCTTGGATATGGATTTATCTATATCTATACTCTATATAAAAAAGGAGAGTTGAGGTGCTTGTTTGACAAAACAACCTCTCAAGTGTTAAAACGGCAAGCCCAGCAAAAACAGTTTGAAGCCCAGCAGATTGATTGAAACTCTAAAACCATCACCATTAGATTGAAATTACTTAATTGTCCGTAACTTTATTCGTGAGCTAAATAAAAATGGGCCCTTTGTGTTGACAACTTTATGGGGCTGCCATTATGTACACGCTCAGACTTGAATTACTTTGTTGCTCTAAAGGTCTGTGTGAGCTGAAAAAAAAAAATTGGAGCCCTTTTGGTCTTTTCCTCTTCAAATCTGGACTCTTCTTGCCTTTATTATCATCTATATGCCTGCAACTTTTTGACTTTATCTTCATTCTTTTGATAAACACAATCACAACAGACGGTGAGAGGGATAGAGATAAGAAAAAAGAAAGGAAAAATTAGTAGAGGCAGTCCCTACTTCTGCAACCTCTCTTAGTCATTGTTCTCAATTGTTTGATATGTTGTAGTCTCTTCAGTATTTGGATGCAATCAAATTGGAGTAATTTTAAGTTCTCAGGAAGCGTGTAAGTACCTTTGAATTTTACAATATATTTAATGATTGTGTATTTTATATATTGGCTGTTAACATTCCTTGCTCAATTTGTTCGTTGACTATTATTTAAATTTGTATAAAAATTTGCAATTTGAATGATTGTTGGTATGGAAGATTTTTTTTTTCAGTAGTCGATTTTGGTTTCGAGATTATAAAATCAAAATTAACATTTTTAATGATTGTGTTGTGAGATGAATTTTATATTTGATAGTATAATGAGTTGTGGTGTCTCATGAGTAATTAGACCATTTTATATAGATGAAATTTTTATTTAGCATTTGGGTTTTAAGGATTATGGCTGACGATAGAAGTAAGAAACCGACGAGTAGTCCGAATAAGAGAAAACGGTACAGTGCGCAGTCAACTGACTGTAACGAAAATATCTTGAAAAAGAAAAAAGAAGTGTGTGCAGAAAAAAGGAGTGATGCAAAGAACAAAAGGAATTGGTATGCAACACTTTCAAGAGAAAAGAAACAACAGCTATTAAGTAAGAAAAGGGAGGCATATGCAAAGAAGAGGAAGCTTATGATTGATTGTGAGAATTCTTCATCAAATTTTAGCAATAGGCATCAAAAATATTGTCATCAATGATGGCGATCATAGTAAACAAGCAGGTAAGATAGTTGGGAATGAGTTTAATAAAAGGAAATTAGTAAAATTCAGGAATAGTTAATTTTTCCTTTTTTGTGTGTGTATACTGAAATAAAAACAAAATCTCCCTTTTGGCAGTGGTAGCGGCAAGATGTAGGAATCATTAGGAGTGATTTCTTCTTGTTTTATCTCTGTCTTTCTATCTATCTCTATCTTTTAAATCACTGCTACTTGCAGTCTTCAATCTACATTTCTTCGTCTATAAAGCAATTTTTGGAATAACAGCAAACTCTGTGAAGGTACTCATTAGGCCAACCTCTTGTGGAGACTCAAATGATGGATGCACTAGAAATGTTGTTTATCAAGAAGTATTAAAGCTGGCAAAATTGCGTTAATATTTGGAGATTTGATTATGGAGGTTTGGTTTTTGCGTTGGATTTCATTTGTAATTTATGATATCTCTATAGTTCTTTTCAAATATTGGAAGTTTAATCTTATTTTCATGCTTGATCTGGTTTCAGGTTGAGATTGAAGCTACAAGTTCAAAGGAAATAGAGTCTATATTCTTTATGTCCTGTATCATTTTTGTAAGTTAATTTTCCATAATACTGTGTAATATTGCATGCTTTTTACTTGACCACTTATATATTTTTGTTCAATTTAGCTGATATTTATTTATGTTTTATTCATAATCTTATTCTTGTTGCTTATCTTTTCTCTACAATCAATATGACTTTACTTTTGCAGACCAACAAAAAGATTAGTAAAACAAAGAGAACCGAGTCTACTCCTTTAGGCTCTAGGCACAGGTGTTGATTAATCTCCTTTTTTACCCACATTTTGAATTCCCTGCCTCCTATTTACTGATTATATCTAGATTCTTTATTTGACATCTAAATCAATCTCTTCCTCCCATAAATTGCAGTATTATAATTCTTATACCTTGTCTTCATTGGACTTGAGTTTGTATGGCTGTCTTGGGAATACTAAATAAAAGATTACCCATTCGTCCCTCTTTAATATCCATCCATTTTGAGGTGAGCTTTCAATTAATTAATTATCACTCTCTTAATATTCTATTTTGACTCCCTCTATAATTTTGAGTTTTTGAGTTTTTTATTTTTATTTTCTATTTCATGGATTTGAGTATGTGGAATTTATGAATCTTCGAATTTTATATTGAAGGTGGAGTACCAAAAATTGCTTTATAGAGGAAGAAATGTAGATTGAAGGCTGCAAGTGGCAGTGATTTAAAAGAGAGAGATAGATAGAAAGACAGAGATAAAACAAGAAGAAATCACTCCTAATGATTCCTACATCTTGCCACTACCACCGCCAAAAGGGAGATTTTGTTTTTATTTCAGTATTTCGGTCAACAAAGGGGCAGGTAATTTCTCTCTGTGAATTTCTAATTTAATTCATTCCTTACAAATCTACATTCATGAATTTCCACTATTTTGAATTTCTATATCTTCTCAAGAGAGCATCAATTACTGCCTCAGTGTTTAATATATCCACTTCTATTATTGGAGCTGGAATTCTGGCACTGCCTGCCATTATGAAGGTGCTGGGTCTTGGGCTTGGAATTGGTATGATAGTGTTTGTGGCTATACTGACAGAGGGTTTGTTGGAAATTCTGCTGAGATTCGGTAGGGTGGGAAACTCTCACTCTTATGGGGAAGTCATGAGGGATGCTTTTGGCCGTGCTAGGAGGTTGCTGCTTCAGATTTGTATCTTGGTTAATAATGTTGGGACACTCATTGCTTACATGATCATCATTGGTAATATTTTATTTCTAATTCTTTAGACCATGAGAGAAATTTATTCTACTTTTACTCTTTTTTAACTCTTAACATATAGTATGGACTTTATTCAAGAAGATCAAGAATCAGTTAACTTAAAAAGTTTCTGCTTTGATAAAATATAAAGGTAAAGAAGATGTGTTTACAGATAGTAGGATTATTGGCTTAAAAAATTTGCATGAATTGATGAATGCTATCTTGCATTCTCTATTAGCAAATGAGGTAGACTTGTTTATGCTGCCTAATATAATTTCTAACCTGGTTTTTCTTTTTCTTTTCCTTTTTGTGGGCATCATTTATTCTTTCAAAATATAATAGTTTAAGCCAATGAACACTATAGCTCAAGAGCTACCTCTCCCTTTAGCACTAGCATTGAAAAATGCTATGCTATATTATTATACCATCTCAAAAAACCACTTTATTACTTATACCATCCCATTTTACAATACCTCTCACATCCTAAAACTCTATTCTTATTAAAATATTATTCTTTAATCTTTTTTTTTTATTTCTTTTTAACCAATATATATATTTTTTTTATCAGTTCCACTTTCCTAGGCTTTCCAACTGTTTTTTTTTTTTTTTTTTCCCTCAGCCTCCCTCAACCTCTAGCATCGGTTCATCTCACAGAACCACACACACAGAGACCCATCAACAGAGCCACGCACAGCCACACACACAAACCATCAAACAAGAGCCAACAACGGCCACCACACCCACCACCCAAGCCACCGATCAGAAATCACACCGCCGATTTGAAACCCACCAGAGCAAACCCATTCAAAAAATATCATCATTGGAGCTACCAATGATCCACCCAACCGATCCACCCATCGATCAACAAATCTACCGTTTCAAACCGATCCACCCATCGATCAACCCAATCGATCCATCCACCAAACCCAGCTCGTTGATCGACGATGAGAGATGAACAAACCCACCGGTGATCATTGGTAGCTCCGTCGATTTGAAACCCACCGGAGCAAACCCATTCAAAAAATATCATCACCGGAGCTACTAATGATCCACCCACCGATCAACAAATCTACTGTTTCAAACCGATCCACCTACCGATCAACCCAACCAATCCACCCACCAAACCCAGCTCAACGATCAACAACACCCACCACACCTACACCGTCACCCACGAGCCAAACACCAGACCCACAACCCAACAACGACCCACAACCCAACCACAACCCAAACACCGGACCCAACAGAGAAGGAAGAGAGAGCAGAGGTTGCGTTTGGGTCCGTAGAGAGGAAAGAGCAGAGATGGAGAAAAGAGAAGAGAAGGAAGAGAGAGAAAAGAATTGTGGGTTGTGAGGAAAAAATGGACTGAATAAAATATATATATATATATATATATATATATTTTTTTTAACATTCTGCTACAGTACAATTCTAAGTTTAGAATTGTACTGTAGCATTATTGCAATATTTTTTGCAATAGTGTAGTTTAGCATTGTTTGATGCAAGTGGTTTTGTCCTCTAAAATGTCAAAAATGTCTTAAATATGCCTTTAGCACTTTTCAATGCTAGTGCTGGGCACCTCTAACTTATCAATAAAATAAAATATTAATTACTATTCTAATAATGACGTAGTTTAAACTATTCTAATCATATCATAAAATATTTATTTGGAGTTAGATGGTGTTTTGCACGTGCAAGCAACAAAACTAGTCCTCGTAAATGCTACAGTTTGTTTGGATTTTAGTGTCTCAGATTAGATTAAGAAGCCATATGAATTGATTAAGTCCATTTGGGAACCTTTATTTTGCTGAAAGGATGTAAAAAAAAAAAGAAGTTAAAAGCTGACTCTTGGAGCAATGAGACCCAATTAATAGTGCAATGGGACCTATTTTAGAAGCAAAAATAAGCTTACTTTTTTCTCAAGTTTCAAACGCAACGAAAAAGGGTTATCTCTGACTCTGTTCATGGAGAGGATAAATTGCCCCTGTTACATAGAGTTTGTGAAATGTAAAACCACCCTGAATTTATATTGAGAGAAAAAAAAAAAAAAAAATTCTGATTCAAGATATGAATTTTTTTTATCCTTTTGAGAGAAATAGTGGAGGAAAGGATCCTGAATCAATCGAGACACCAACACTGGGATTTCTATATGGAAATTCGAGGTGAGGATCATAAGCTTATCTAGCCATACATGAGAACAGCAATGCAACCTTAAAAATATCCCCTCCCCACGTTTTCGTATACAACTCCACTTGAATATCCAGTAGTAATTGATATTAGTTGTTAATAAAAGCAAACTGTGCCTCAAACGACAGTTTGTCATGTACCATTTTGTGAAAATAAAAGATGCAATTTTCCCCCTCCTGAAGAACAGAGTTATCGATGTAGGCAGGTACTGTTAGGTTTTAATTTGGTAAATTCCTGGAGACAAATTAAGGGTGGTATTTCAATGTATGTAAGTTAGAGTTAAAGAGTGTAAAAGTCTTTTACAATGTTTTTTTTTTTTTGGTGGTGTGTGTGTGTGTGTGTTTGTTTGTTTAAGAATTTGAAGACAAGCAAGCTCACTCAGGTAAGTTCTAGATTGCTCGACTGCTTGAGCGATCATTATTCGAGATACAGAAATTTCATGTGACACTCATGATCGCTCGAGCAAGTTTCTCTGGTTTTGTTTTTTTAGTACAAAACAAGGAATTTGTCTTAAGGGCCAATATATGAATAAAACAATTTTGATCTTTAAGAATTAGAAATATACAAAAATTCAAAAAACAAGTGATACATAAAAATCTAAACTAATATTTATTCACCATTAGCAAATATAAACAAATGAAAGCCACAAATAACTATTTCTTAATACATTTCAACTAAATCATATGATATATTAAAATGGAACTCAATGTTTCCCATCAAACTCATTTATGATTATTTTTGTACAAATTTTGCAACAATTTCCATAAAATTTTTTTTTTTTTCCTTTTAAGTAAAGAATAAAAAAATCTGCTTGAATATCATCTTCCATTTTGTTATGAAATCTAGTTTTGATTATATTCACAATTGAAAATAATCAGTCCCATGTGATACGGGGTATTTTGATGTCTTGTGGGCCTTTAAAGAGAATTGATTTTTCCCATGTGAAGAGGCAAGGTAATAGACTTGCTCACTTGTTAGCAAAGCATGCTTTAGGCATTGCAGATTATTTGACTTGGATGGAAGAGACCCCTTGCTTCTTAGAGCAAGCTCTTCTCCATGATGTACACTTTGATTTTTCTGAATGAAAGTTGTAGTCTTCCCATCAAAAAAAAAAAAAGAAAATGAAGAAAATAATCAGTCCGTAGTTGCAAATAAAAATTGGACAAGTAACTATAGCCACTCTATTTTTAATTAGTAGGCTATTGGTTTTCTAGTCGTACTCACCACTTTTAATGGCCAATCACATAACATTTTCCATGGAAAGCCAATAATTTAACACCTACTGATTGAGTTCAAATTATACTAGAGGACAATACCCAAAAACTACACCATACTAAAATTCGTACATTTATATAACATTTCATAAGCAAGACATATCCACTATTTTCTTTGAACATCATGTTCATGAAATGAGTAATATTGACTTCAATATGCTTATGAACATACCTTTGTTTGAAGCATGATTATATGCACATTTCCAATCAAAGTGTGATCAGGTAATTAAATCCATATTAATTAACCAATTTGAAAACTTAGGTGATTAAATCCATATTAATTACCTTAAGTTGAAAACTTTGGAAATCAAATCCCTATTGATTAAGAAGTTAAAATTCTATCACTTTTGTCAAAAAAAAAAAAAAAAAAGTTGAAATAAAATACATATTGATTATGTGTGAAATCAAATCCTTATTGATTAAGGTTGAAAATCAAATTTGTTATAATTAAGTTGAAATCAAATCCATATTGACATTGGCACAATTAAAATATATTTAATATTTTTTTGAAGTCCAACTGTCGAAGTATATTATGCTTAAAAATTCAGGGATGGATTCAATATTTTAAGCTAGTAGGGGCCGGAGTATAAAGAAAAAAAATCAAAATGGGCATCCATATAGTATTAAAAAATTATAAATACTCAAAATCGTTATTTCTAAATATATTAAGATGCAATCATTTACCAACAAAAAGAAAATAATGTCTTTTTTTAATACTAGGCTGTCTAGGGATTTTTTTTTAATTTTTAAAGTTAAAGCATTCACATTGATGGTGCTAAAAATTTAACTTTTAACATCTCAAAAAGTTACTTTATCTATTTTACTATCTCATTTTACTATACATCCAATATAAAATGTTCTTTTTTTTATTTTTTTTTATAACTTCATTTAAAATAATATAAAAAATTCATTAAAATAATAAAGGAAGTGAGAGAATTTATTTATTTTTAATTGAAGAAAGAGATATAATCTTAATAAAATATTGTATTTTATTTTTAATAACTTGCTACAGTCACTATCAGTTTACTGTAGTTGTAAAAAATTTAGTTTTAACTTCTTCAATAACAAATAATTTTTTGATTCTTAGGTGGTAAAATAGTTTTTTTTTTTTTTTTTGGCTAAAATATTATCACCATTGTGAATATTTTTATTGTTTTTGTTAAGTTTTTTTTTTTAGATAGTTGCTATTTGGGTGAGGCTAGTTAGGCTTATTGTGGAGAAATGAGATCTAAAGTTTTGGAAGGGGGTCTAACTATAAAAATGAAAAATATTATAACTAAAAAAAAAAAAGGGGGACTGGGGGTGGGGGGGATAGTAGCTTTTCATAATTTTTTAAATTCTTGCAAATAAAAGTTAGTTATTTACAAACAAACAAATATAATCAATTCTAAAAAGTTCTTGAATACTTAACTCAATCAAGGGAATAAAATGGAATGATTATAAGGGAAGGAAATGGAATTGAATGTATCTAAGTAAGGGAAATGAATGGAATGTAATTGAATTAAGAAATCTTGATTGGATGTTTTAAAATAAAGGAATGAAAATGAATAGAATGTAAGTAATCTTATTGGAGAGTAACATAGAGGAAATGAAATAGAATCATTTTATGACAATATTATTATTAGATCTCTATTTTAAAATAAAAGGTTGAATATATAGGACTATTTTGGGAGTTATAGTAAAAAATTTATTAAATCTAATTTCATTCCCTCCCATTACTCCCAATTTCGAGGGGAATGAAAATTTGAGGTTTTAAGTGCATAAAGAGGAATAAGTGTTCCCTTCTACCTATTTCATTCTCTCCTACTTAAACTCCCAAACAAGGGAATGGAAGAATATTTTAAAATTATTTTTTTCATTTCTTTCCATTCCATTCCCTCCTCCTAAACGAGGGCTAAGTGAATTTTCCGTTAAAAAGGGTTTTCATTGGTTTTTCGCTTCTACCCATTTCATTCTCTCCTACTTAAACTCCCAAACAAGGGAAGAGAAGAATATTCTAAAATTATTTTTTTCATTTATTTCCATTCCATTCCATTCCCTCTTCCTAAACGAGGGCTAAGTAACTTTTCCGTTAAAAAGGGTTTTCATTGGTTTTTTGCTTCATTATCAATGTGTGTGCCTATTTATTTCTTTATGATTATTATCAAATTTGGTAGTTGATAACCATGGTTGAAATAATGTTTTGTGTGACTTATTTGAAATAAGAGATTTGGGGTTCAATTTCTGCCTATACCAAAAACTAATTGATGTCTTGGTCTGATAATAAGGAGTTATCATCAGGAGCGAACGTCATAAGTTGAAACTCTCTCAAAAAAAAAAAAAAAAAAGACATAACTTGATCGATTGAACTAACAATGAAAAGTGCAATAAAACAAAGGAAAAAAAAAGGCAAACAAAAGAAAATAATACTAATTGATATTTAATATGTTTGTAAATGAGAAAATTTATATTATAGTATTATTAAACATTTATTGTGATTGCATTTGTGTATGAAAGTATTTATTCTATTATTTTTAGAAAATATGATTTGGTAAAATTTTAATGTAGGATTTAAATATATGATAAAATGTAAAATTAAATTAAAATATATTATAGAATAATGAGGTGTAAAATTAGGAGATCTCAAAAGTTTATGTGATAAAATATTGTATTATTGTGAAGTCAAACAAAAGTTAAACGTCTTCAGCCTTATAGTATTTATAGATTATTTTTTTCTATTTAAATTTCTTTTATAATCATTTGTCAAAATATTTTTTGAAAAATCAAGAATCGTAGTTTTTTTAATAAAAAAATTATCGTCTTGGAATTAAATCAGTAGGGTTAATTTTGGAAATGAAAAAAAGGGAACATCTATATTTTATTTTTATTTTTTATAAGGGAACATTTGTATTTTTGAGAAATTTTTAATTTATGGTGTTTTCTCTTGATGATAATTTTTTATCATCAGACCAAAACACTAATTGATTTTTGGTATAAGCGATGATTGAATTCTCAGATTTCTTATTTAATTATCAGAAGTTTTACCAGTTGAGCTAATTGAAACCTACGGAAACCTCTATATTGTTTGTGGCATAAAGGATTTCAAAATTCAATTGGTATAAGAATTTTTTCCCAAAAAAAAAAAAAAAAAAATCAATTGCATTATCTAGAAAGTGGAAATATCAAACACGGAGTCAGTTACTGAAACATATTTGGGTACAAAAAGAGAGCCTCCATTGCATCATCGTTTTGGTTTACAACAGAGCCTCCACCTTCCCCACCCTCCAGAAGGATATTGGACCTTCTTCAACATTTTCATTGCCGAAGTGTAGTCTCATAGTATTCATTCATCTACTTCGTTTTAGTTTACTAAAGTATTTGAACTTTTTTGTCCTCAGGGGCTAAAAAAAAAGGAGTCGTTGAAGTTCTGTTCTGAAAAAGAGGTCTTGGAACTTGTTGTAACAATGGCCAACAAGCAAGGAGACTGCCCAGCGATTGGGATCGATCTGGGTACAACGAATTCATGTGTGGCAGTGTGGCAAAATGAAAGAGTAGAGATAATAATGAATGATCAGGGTAACAATAACACTCCCTCCTACGTTGCTTTCACTCCTATGGAGCGCTTGGTAGGTGTTGCCGCCAAGAACCAGGTGGCCAGGAACCCCACCAACTATGTATTTGGTAAAATCTTCAATGAACTTTTTTTCCTTCCAAACAAAAAAAGGGATTAATAAAAAGTTTATTTTTATTTATTTTTATTTTTTTAACTTAAAATCTTAACTTTCACTTTCCAATATCAATATATGTTATTTGCTGGTTGACATATTTAATGGGTATTGTTTTGGAATAAAGATTTATTTGTTTATTTACTTAAAGGTGGCGTTTGGGTATTGTGTTTTCCGTGGTGCGTTTTTTGTGGGTTTTTTTTTTTCCTGGACGTGCGTCTGGCACTATTCATTGTCCATGAAAGTGATATTAATTAGGCTTATAAACAGTGCCAAACGCGTGAACAGTAACTTTATTATTATTATTTTTTTATTGTTTTCAGTTTTCAGCAAAATAAGCGATATCCAAACAGACCCAAAATCTTAATAAATTATACTCTCACTAACAACTTCACATACACCCACATAACTGCTAACAATTTCATAAAATGAGTTTTTTTTTTTTTTTTTAATTATAATTTAATAGTTACAACTGGGAAAAGAAATTTTGAATCTTAGATGTTATAAACACATCATAAAATACCAACTAGTTAAATATCTATTCTTATTATTTGCACTTGCGTAGGAGAAATTATAGAGTCTTTTGGTGGACCACGTCATTTGTCCACCATTCCATTAAAAAACTTCCACTTGTTTAAAATTGCTAAGTCAGTAATTAATTTCTGTTTAAATTTTTTTTTTCTAACTAACAATTTTAAACAAGTAGAAGTTTTTTTTAGTGGAATGATGGACCGCATTACTTATCCACCATGTGAATCTTATAATTTCTCCTTGCATAGAGCAAATGTGAAGACATTGGTATGTTTAATTTATTTATTTATTATTTTTTTAGAACCCTGATGATATGGATTATTGGGTAACAAGTTTTGTGGAAGCAAAATTTATTTGGATGTATGTCAGGCTGTTTGTAATCATTGTTAAATTTTGTTCCTAATGCTCATCACTTTAATTCCTTTAAAAATTTTCATAAAGGAAAAAAAAAAAAAAACCCATGTTTTTTTTAGAGTTTCAACCTATGACATCCGCTCCTAATGATAGCTTTTTATCATTAAACCAAAATACCAATTAGTTTTTTATGTAGGCGGGGATTGAACCTCAAATCTCTTATTTAACCATCAAACCAATTGAGCTAACTAAAACCCACCAAAAAAAAAAAAAAAAAAATCACTTTAAGAATGTTTAATACTAGAATTCACCTATCAAAAAAAAAAAAAAAATACTAGCATTCAAATAATCTGACTTTATTTTTTATTTTTTTTTATTTTAAGGATTTAAATATCACAACGTCATCTATTGAATTCTATTCAGGGTTCAATGTCGGAGAATAAGAATTCACAACTTCAATAATAAAACTCATTTAAAAAACCAAAAACCTTTTTTCTATTTTTGCATCAATTATGAATTATTTGCTTTAGTAATTGTAATTATCAAAATTTTAGTTAAAGTTATGTTTATAAATTTCAAACTTGTTTTATCTGCTCTAATCAAATTTAAAATTTTAACGTGAGATCACAATGGCAGCTTCAAGTATATGTTGCAATGGTTGATATATATACATATATAAAGTTTGGGGTAATTTTAATTTTGCTCCCCTAAAGTTTCAATATTTTGATTGGCTCTCCTAACTTCAGGTATCATCATTTGGATTTGCTTTCCATCAATGTGTGAAGCCTTATAAAAAAAAATCCTTCCCTGAGGAGAGGGCTTGTAATGATCTTTGGTTAGCTGTTAAGTTCGAAATCAATTAAAACAATTTCAAAGATAGAGGGTGTATGACAGTTCCAAACATAGAGGGTTCAAATCAATACAATTTCAAACATAGATGTAAGTTACAAACATAGAGGGCAGCATTGCGGCCCCAATCTTATACGCTTAAGACAGCTAGGCACAACACAAAGTTGGAAGGGATTGACTACTCATGAGACTTTATGTTATGAGAGCATATTGAAATTTTGAAACTTTAGGGAGTAAAATCAAAATAACCCCAAACTTGAGTGTAATTTATAATTTAATCTTGATTTTTCCTTTGTCCTCTCTCTTTTATACTATCTTATTAGGATCATGAGCTACTGAATGTTCGCTTCAATTTCTTAAATTCAGGAATGAAAAGTATACTCGTAAAAAAAAAAAAAAAAAAAAAAAAACTCAATATATAATGCTTCTTGTGCATTAAGATTGTATTATTCATCTACCATTTGACATATCTGTTTCTTAAAAGGGAAATTATTTTCTAGATGCAAAGCGGTTGATCGGTAGGAGATTCAGTGATCCTTTGGTTCAGAGTGATTTCAACCTTTGGCCATTTAAGGTCATTGAAGGTCCTGGTGATAAGCCTATGATTGTGGTCAACTATAAAGGCGAAGAGAAGCACTTTGCTGCTGAGGAAATCTCATATATGGTCCTAATATAGATGCGTGAAATAGCTGAAGCATACCTAGGCAAAACTGTGAAGAATGCGGTTGTTACTGTCCTCGCCTACTTCAATGACTCCCAGCGTAGGGCTATAAAGGATGCCAAAAGCATTGCAGGCCTAAATGTCCTACGTATAATTAATGAACCAACTGCTGCAGCCCTTGCTTACGGTCTAGACAAGATTACAAATAGCATTGGCAAGAGTAATGTGTTGACTTTTGATTTGAGTGGTGGCACTACAGATGTCTCACTACTTACTATTGACAAGGGTATCTTTGAAGTGAAGGCTGTTGGAGACACTTACCTTGGAGGTGAGGACTTTGATAACCGAATAGTGAATCACTTTGTTGAAATATTTAAGAGGCAATACAAGGTGGACATTAGTGGGAATTCCAAAGCTCTTAGGAGGTTAAGAACTGCTTGTGAGAAAGCAAAGAGGATTCCTTTTTAAGAACTGCTTGTGAGAAAGCAAAGAGGATTCTTTCTTTTGCAATTGAGACTTGCATTGAAGTCGATTCTTTATATAATGGTATTGATTTTTTTTCAAATATTACCCGTGCCAAATTTGCAGAATTCAATATGGATTTATTCAGGAAGTGCATCAATATTGTGGAGAAGTGTTTGACTGATGCTAAGATGGATAAGAGCTGCGTCCATGATGTTGTTCTTTCAGGTGGTTCTTCCCGAATTCCCAAGGTGCAGCAGTTGTTGCAAGACTTCTTTGATGGGAAGGAACTTTGCAAGAGTATTAATCCCGATGAGGCTGTAGCTTATGGAGCAGCTGTTCAAGCTTCAATCTTAACTGGTATGAGAAATGGGAAACTCAAGACATCGTGCTCTTGGATGCCACCCCTCTCTCCCTTGGTGTATCAGTTCGCGGAACAGAGAGGTCTGTTTTGATTCCAAGAAATTCTGCTATTCCCACCAGGAAGGAGGGGTTCTTCACCACCACCGCACCACGGTTGACAATCAAACTTCTGTACCTGAGTTTTTTTACGAGGGTGAAAGAGCTAGAGTTGAGAACAACAACTTCTTGGGAGGATTTATACTTTCTGGCATTCCTCCAGCACCCAGGGGTGTTGCTCGGATAAAAGTTTGTTTTGAAATTAATGCTAATGGCATCTTAAATGTTTCTGCTGAGGAAATGACCACTGGTGTGAGGAGGCAGATGACTATCACCAATGACAAGGCAAGGCTGTCCACTGAAGAGATTGAGAGGATTGTCCAAGACGCAAAGAGATTCAAGGCTGAAGACGATGATCACAGGAAGAAGATTAAGGCTAAGGAAGCTCTGGAGAACTTTGCCTACAACATGAGGACTACTATCAATGATGAGAAGATTGGTTCCAAGCTTGACCCTGCATTTAAGAAAAACATTGAAGGTGCTATTGAAGAGGCGATTCAATGGTTAGATGATCTCCAGCTCATGGATTTGCAACTGTATCATGACAAGCTGAAATGGCTTGAGAGCATTTGCAGTCCCATAAACGTTTCTGGAAAGCAATAACAAATTTGTGCCAAACCCTTTGAACATAATGATGATGGTCAATATAGTCTGCCGTAGCACCTTATCATTTATAATAAGTTCCTTTATTGTCTTTATATTTTTGAATTTTAAAGTTTAAAATTATAAATCCTTTCTAATATTTCTATAAAAGGAATAAATTAAGTTGGTCTAAACTCTAAAGAGATCCCATAAATTAGAAATTTAATGAAAATTTAATCATAAATGAATTTTGGGATTTAAAAGAATATTGAACTACATCTTGATGTGATTAAGTTGAAATGTGCTAAGAACAAAATACCCTATCATATCTTTTATTTTATTTATATATTGTCAACAATGGATAGACACTAATTTTACTTTTCAATTATCAAGTATTAATTCTTAAACAATGATTTTTTTTTTCATGATTTGGCCCCCTTAGGATAAACTCTTGGCTCCGTTCCTGCAACGAAAATTTATCCTTCATGGAGGAAGTGTGCACGAGCTTGGAGATAATTGTTTCTATTGCTTTTGCTTGGTTCTTTGAATTTCCTAATAGATTGCACTACCGTCTGCCAAGTTCTCCAACCTTTTGCATATATGATCTCTATGCAAGATTTGGATGAGATTCATTGGACTCCTCCAATGCAAAAGAAAGTTTAAGTTAATTGGTGTCTACTGGGTAATCATGGTTTGCTATTCTGAGGGTAAATTAAAGGAAGCATATCAAGGACTCCATAGATACTGTGCGTCTATGCTTTTATATATAGTGTATGATGCATAAAGCTTTCATAAAACTGTCTCATAGTACAATTCATCTAGTTCAAAAGTCTCTGATCTGTTCCAAAAAATGAAGTCTTTGAATTTGTTCCGCAAAAGAATGTCAAACCAAGGAGAGGGCCTGGCAATTGGGATCGATCGGGGCACAACGTATTCATGTGTGGCAGTGTGGCAAAATGAAAGAGTAGAGATAATAGTGAATGATCAAGGTAACAGGACTACTCCCTCCTATGTTGCTTTCACTCCTACCCAAAGCTTGGTCGGTGATGCCGCCATGAACCGGGTTGCCAAGAACCCCGCCAACTCTGTTTTCGGTAATCTTCAAAGATCTTTTCGCTTTTTCTTTTTTATAGATTTTTTTTTTTTTTAATTCTAAAAAATTTGGTTTTTTACTTACCAACATCAATGTATATTCTTGGTAGTCATATTATATATTGCGTTTGTCTAAGCCTGTCTTTTTGGCTCTTGCTTATACATGGATTATTATTTTGGCGACTGTTAGAACTACTTATTTCGGATTGTATTTGACCGCAGATAAAGTTTTATGTTCTAAATTCTCATTCAACAAAAACACAATTTATTGCTCGTGTATGATATATTCCTTAAAAAAAAAAAAAAAAAAAAAAAAAAAACTTACTTTCAGGAATTTTCCAGTTTCTCTTCTTTTGTTTTCGTTTTTCTTTTTTTCTTTTTAAAATTATTGTGCACTCACTTGTTAGCCATAAAGATGTTCCTCCCTACAATAGTTCAGCAGAAAAAAAAAAAATTCTCCACTTAAATCACTTTAATAATGTTAATAGCATTCACAATTTCAATAGTAAAAATCATTTAACGAACTCATAACTTTTTCCGTTATATGCATCAATTATGAACTCTTAGTGACTGTAATTATCAAATCTCCGTTTGAAATTTTCAAACTTTGTATCCATGTATCATCAGCTCTAATCAAATTTAAGATTTTAACGTGAAATCACAATGTTATCAAGAACAGCTTCATGAGCCAATAGTTGATTTTTTTTTTCTCCCTTTTAAAAATATTTTATTAGTTTTATTATATGAGCTACAAAATGTCCCCTTTCATTCCTTTAACTAGCATGTAACTTCATACAAATGCATGGATACATTTAAAATTAAACAAAATTTTTATTATAAAAATATAAGTAATTAGTCAAATTATTTTTTTTATTTAAAAGTTTGTAACACATGCATTCATGCATAAATAAAGATACATTTAAAATTAAACACAATTTTTATCATAAAATATAGATAATTAGTCAAATTATTTTTGTTAGGTTCTAACGAACTATTAGAACCTCAATGTGTAATGTTAGCAAATCATGATCAAAATATTTAGTCTAGATTTAGGCTGCTCAAAGTGTGTTTTTGTGTAAAGTTGGAATCGAGTATACTGCAAGATTTAATGTGTAAATCTGCAAAGCTCGATCGATTGAAAATTAGACTCGATTGATCGAAACTCGTCTAGATTGTTTTTCTGCAGAATTTTTCAACTCAGCCCAAGCCTGTAGGACGGGTAGAGTTTTATGTTTTGCCTTAAGTATAAAAGGAAAAACCCTAACCACGTTTTATGGTGTTGTTTATGCTGAATGTGTAAATCTCTTGTGAGATCTAGAGGTGTTTGCCTTCATACATACTTAGGGTGATCAAGAATCAATATTCATGTCAAGAGCTTGATGATCGTTTCAGTTGTTGCACAAAAAGCTTAAAGAGAAACAAAAGTGGGTGTACTTGTAGTTACTGTGAATCCAAGAAAGAAGTAGTCCATGGACTCGAAACTGTCACATGGTCATGGTAGCAAGTTTTCTACTCGAGGTAGCAATAGGATGTTAGTGGTCTAAATTGCTATTGTACAACTTCAATTCTTTCATAGTGGATCTGTTTTACCTTGAGAATAGCTAGGTTAAATCCTTCCTAGGTTTTTTATCGGTTTGGTTTTCCTGGGTTATCATATTGTTGTGTTCTTTATTTTCCGCATTGTTTCAATGATATGATTTATCTGTGTTAATCTAGATCTGCATAATTTACCTAAGTTAATTACTTGGCTAAATAACTAGGTTAATCTGTTTGTATTTAAGAGATCTAAAAATGTATAAGTGGTATTAGAGTAGGTTAGCTCTAGCATTTAGATCCTTTGATCTAAGAGTTGATCTTTAACCCCTATTGCCATGGAACACAATTACTCTCTTGTAATCCCACCTCACTTTGATGGGAACAACTATGCCTACTGGAAAATAAGGATGAAAGCATTCCTAAGATCTATTGATGAGAGAGTTTGGAATTCCGTTGAATACGGATGGGAGAAGCCCACTACTCCTGTTAGTGAGTGGCAAATTTCTCAGAAAGAAGCAGCCGTTTTTAATAGCAAAACCATGAATGCTATTTTTAATGCTGTTTCTATGGAGGAATTTAAGAGAATCTCTAATGTTGAGGTTGCTTATACTGCATGAAATATTCTCCAAACTGTGCATGAAAGTATAAAGGCAATCATGATTAACAAACTGCAGCAGTTAACTACTAGATTTGAAAGTATTAGAATGTTTGATGATGAATGTTTTGATGAATTCTATACTAAATTGAATGATATTATTAACTTTGCTTATAATTTGGGTGAAATTTATGATCAACCTAAAATTGTTAGGAAGATACTTAGATCCTTGACTAAGAACTTTAAACCCAAAGTGACTACCATAACTGAAAGTAAGGATGTAGACTCCATCCCTGTTGATGAACTTATAGGATCTCTTCAGTCCTATGAGTTAGACTTACCCAAGATAAACAAATCCAAATCAATGGCTCTTAAGTCTGTTGATGATGTTGATGGGAATGGATTTGATAATAAACTCTTTGCTACAGAGATTGCATATCTTGCCAAAAACTTTAGAAATTTTCTTAGGAACAATAATAGAAGGGCAAGAGGTAAAAACAATGCTAAACCTAAAAATTTTAGGAGGAATGATCCCACTAAGGTGAATAATGCTAAAATATTTAAAGAGAAAGTAGGTCAAACCTCAAATAATTATATGAGTCAACAATGTTTTGGCTGTCAAGGGTATGGTCATGTGAAATCAATATGTCCTACATTCTTGAGATCAAACAAATAGGACTGCTAGTTGAATTATCTGATGCTAGAGAACAAACAAATAGGACTGCTAGTTTCAAACTTGATCACATGCTTAGTATTTAAAAGTCTCCCCTAGACAAAACTGGTCTAGATTTTAAAGACAACATAACTATTTCTAAGAATCATTCTACAAAATTTGTTTCTTCTTCTGAGCTCCTGTGAGTAAGATTGTCAAACCAGTAGAAGTTACTCCTCTTAGGAAGATTAGGGTTGATCTCAAAGAGTCTAAACCTAAGACTTCTAACCCTCCTAAGGACAAGGTGCATGATAAACCTGCATGGGTTTGTCATTTTTATGGAAAGTCTGGGTACATTTGTCCAAATTGTTTCAAGTTGCAAGCTGCTAAGCGAGCAAATAAGCCAAAAGTACTTATGCCTCAAGCACAAGATTCTATGGTACTTATTGGTGCATTGGTAAAGGCTTTAAACCTTTATTCCAATCCTAGAGTTGATCAACATTCTAATATGAATAATAACTCCAATGCAAGAGTTGCATCTAAAAGGTTATGGATGCAAAAGACTCAATCTAATTGAGTTTTTCTAACATGGTCCTTGTGCTTCATCGTTCTATTCTTTGTGATCATTCCTCTTTGTTGCTTTTGTTTTCTTTTTGTTCTAGGATTTGCATTGCATAACATTCATGCATCTCATACTAGGTTGTTTTTGTTATTCTTTTCAAAAATTATAAAAAAAAAAGGTGGAAAATGGAAGAAAAATGTGTTTTGCATTAATTTTTTCTTGGATTTGAAATCAAGGTTGGCCGTATTATCTTTACATAATTTGTTTATGTACCTTGTTTAGCTTGGATGAGGTTATTTTATTGCACTTTACTACTTTGAGCTTTGTAGTGCATGTTGTGTGGGATTTGTTTATAGTTTTTGATCACTTGATCTTGAAGTCACATGCTTTTGATTGTAAGGACTAAAAAATCCTAAAAGAAAGGCATAAATAATTATCTTACCACTGTTTATTAGCCAATCATGAACACCTTATTACATATCATAAGATTTTGTGCTCGAGAAAGTGTAGCACATGCATAAAAAGAACATAAAGTGTAGCTTCGGCTTATAATAAAATTCAAATTGAAATAAAATTGGTGTGTACATTATCTTGGCTATTTGAATAAATTTCAAATCAAATAAAATTGGTGTATACATTATGAGGCAAATAAAAAAACTTACATGATTGCAAACTTTTATTCTAGGAGATGTGAGAGTTATATGATATAACTCTTTAGGTGATAGTTATTTTCAAACTTATGTGATGAATTTTGTAACAATTGTGATTAATTACTATTCACATATCACCTCACATATATCTCAAACTTTTGCTAGTTGCACACACTATACGAGTTACTCTTTGCTAAACTTTGTACACGTTATTGTCTGTGATCTTGTTATGGCCATCCAAGATTAAAAATCTCTTGATTTTAATGCAAAATATGTTCAATGTTTGAGAATTGGGGACAAAATGATTCAAAATCTTATTTTTGGAAGACAAGTTAAATTCAAAGGTTTTTGAAAAAATTTTCATCTCATACTCATGCATTTTATTCATAAAACATTGTGCTTTAAGGAGTTTCTGCATTAAAATGCTCTATTTTTCAAAAATTTTATTTTTCTAGATTTTCGATCGATCGAACTTGTAACTCGACCAATCGAAATTGCGATTAAAATTTTGGTTTGAATCTGCTTGGCTCGATCGATGCTCAATTGTTGCTGGATTGATCGAATGTAATTTTCAATCAATTGAATCTATTTTTTGATCAATCAAAAATTGTTCAGAGAGTTTTTTAAAACTTAAGTTTTTCACGTGTTCTTCACTATTCAAAACTTTTCAAAACTTTTTTGTCGTTTTCCCTCAAATTTTCTTCAAGGTTTTTGTCATCTTGTACCGATAAGACTATTTTTCCCTTTCTTTTTTAGATTAATCACACTTTTCATGCATTTAAGGGAGATTTTCGGACTTCATAAAATTTGGGGTTTTTGATGTTCTAGTTAATTTCTTTCACAATTGATCAATGGGTTTTTGTTGTTGGATGATATTAACATGTTCTTCAAGGTTTAATTTGATCAATTTGATGAATTTGGAAAAATTGAAATTTCTAGGGCTTGAAACTATCCGAATTGGGGATTTTGTTAAATTAAAACAAAAATTGATGAAATTGGCTTGTGTTCTTGTTTAAATTTATCATTATATACCATTATCTAACTTGTGTAATGATAATTTGGTCAAGTTGTTGGGATTTTTGAAAGTGGGTTTTCAAAATTTGGGGGTTTTGATATAAACTCTATGTTCAATCCAATTTTGTGTTTTTAAAGTGTAATTGAACTATTCTCACTACATTAAAGCATACATCATGGGTTAATACTATTCATGCATCATATAGATTGTTATTTTCTATATTGTTTTTGTTCTAACTATGTCTGATCCAATTTTTCCTTGGGTTTTCTCTGTTTTTTTTTTTTTTTTTTTTTTTTTTTTTGTCTCTTTTTTGTCTATCCTATTCCAACCTTAGCATCATGGTTAGGAAGACTAGAGCCCATAGGACATCCACCTCTTCTACTCCATCTTTTGATAGTGAGAGGTCTCTTAGTGAAAAAAGCCAAGAGACTTATGAGAAGTTGAACATTCTTAGATCTGTGTGGGCTGAGAGAAAGGTAGTTTTAGATGAGCTTGACCTTGAGATTAGGAGAAATTTTGAGCATAGGGGCTGGTTGCCATTGATGGATATTGACCCTCCTCCTCGGCTACTTTGATCAGAGAGTTCTACTCGAACCTCTCTATTCATTCCACTAATTCCAACACTTAGTTTGTGAGGAGTTGGATACGGGGTGAAGAGTACACCATTACTCTTTCAGTAGCGGCCTTTGCTCTTGGGGTATATTTAGTATGTCAGCCTATCTATCCTTATGATGAGTTTCCTCCACTCGATGACATTATGTCATATATTTATGGGTCTTCTATCCAGTAGGGTATTGAACCTCGGATCACTTCTCACGAGTTGACCAAGATTCATTATCTCTTTTTCCGGATTTCTTGCCATTCTATCTGGCCCATCTCTCACTTGCACACCATTTCTATAGAGAGATGCGCATTTTTGTATGCCCTTGTCACAGATGCTCCTATGAGTTTTTCTCATCTTTTTATTCAATCTTTGGTTGAGGTTCATAGGAGTAATTCTTCTGCTCATGCTCTTTTGTTTCCAGATTTCATTCATCGGATTTTATTACATTTAGGTTTAGAGGTGTTTCCTGCATCTGAGCCTGTTCACATCATAGCTCCTATAGGTGTCACCTTTCTTAGGCAGAGAGCTGCTCAGATGAGAGCTAGCTCTAAACGACATAAAGTTAAGTTGTCTTCGGGTGTTGCACCTCATCCTCCTCCTCCTTTTTCAGGTGATCTGACTGTAGATGCGTATGTTGATCCAACTGCTGTTGTTGATCCTCCACCTTTTACTTCGGATGATTCAAGCATTCGTCGTATGTTGGACACTGTCATGACCATTTAGGTGGCTCATGGTTAGCTTTTGGTGGACATGCTCACGGAGCTACAGGCATTGCATGCAGAGTTGGCGAGTTTTAGACGGTCACCTCCACCACCTCCTTTTGATAATGAGTCTTGATTGCCCTTTGGCAATTCGTCACAAAAAGAGGGAGTACATATGAATGGAAATAAGGGGAGAGTTGTTTTTTTTTTTTTTTTTTTTAAGCTGTAGATTATATCTAGGTGCTTCACTTTGTACTTATTTTTTTGGGCTCATGATGTCTTTATTTTTGATGAGTTGTATATGATAGGGGGATACATTTTGTTATTGTTTTTGTTTCTTGTTTCATATTGTACTATATTGATTATTGATTTATATTTATGAGGTTATTCATGATATATATCTTTTATTTTATGTTATGTGAAATCAAGAATTTATTTTGTTTTACTTGTATATTCCATATATGCATTTATGTGTTTGTTAAATGTTACAAGAATATACAGGTTAATTCAGTTGTGCTGCTGTTTACACTTGCAACTGATAGATAGTAGTTAGGTTGAATTGTTTTTTGGTTGGGTTGTTTTTTTTTGTAGCTTTGAGCATTTTGTTTTAGTATGCGTTTTGCCCTGGATTGCCAAAGGGGGAGTTTGTTAGGTTCTAAGGAATTAGGAACTAATGTATTTTTTAATTCAATGTGTAATGTTGGCAAACCATGATCAAAACATTTAGTCTAGATTTAGGCTGCTCAAAGTGTGTTTTTGTGTAAAGTTGGAATCAAGTGCACTGCAGGATTTATTGTGTAAATTTGCAAAGTTCGATTGATCGAAAATTAGACTCGATCGATCAAAACTCGTGTAGATTGTTTTTCTGTATGTGTGAATCTCTTGTGAGATCTAGAGGTGTTTGCCTTCATACATACTTAGGGTGATCAAGAATCAAGATTCATATCAAGAGCTTGATAATCGTTTTAGTTGCTGCACAAAGAGCTTAAAGAGAAACACAAGTGGGAGTACTTGTGGTTGCTAAGTAGTCCGTAGACTCAGAGCTATCACGTGGTCGTGGTAGTAAGTTTTCTACTCGAGGTAGCAATAAGATGTTAGTTGTCTAAGTTGCTATTGTAAAACTTCAATTCTTTCATAATAGATCTATTTTACCTTGAGGATAGCTAGGTTAAATCCTCTCCAGGTTTTTTACCAGTTTGGTTTTCCTGGGTTATCATATCATTGTGTTCTTTATTTTCTACGTTGTTTCAATGATATGATTTATCTATGTTAACCTAGATCTACATAATTTTCTTTAGTTAATCACTTGGCTAAATAACTAAGTTAATCTGTTTGTGTTTAAAAGGTCTAAAAACTTACAATTTTTTTTAAAGTAAACATAACTAGTCACATATTAAAATTCTTACCTAAATTTAATACTACTTATGATCATTTTTTTTTTTTCTAATTTTTAATAAGATAGAACATGTGGTGATTTTTGTTATGTAGTGATTTTTATTTTATTTATTTTTTGAGAAATAAGCGGTGATTTTTATTTGAGTATATGCAATTGTTTTATATAGATATATATATATATATATATATATATATAAAACTTTATAGTTCATTAATATTAGATTTTTTGTATTTTGCACTCATTAACTCACTTGACACAAAGATTAAAAAATATAAGTAAACACAAGGCACAAGCTTAAGTGGATAATTATGGTATAGTTCCCACATAAATTTAGACACATGGCGCAAATTAAATTGGATTATAATTTCAAATTCTAATTCAATTTTTTCTAAATTTTACCTATTAATATATATATATATATATAGATGACTTATAAATTTGAATTTTTTTAGTTATATGATTATGTTTTTTATGGTTTATCATATTGGACTCTTTGTTTTCTACACTAAATTAACTAATTTGGCACAAAAATTTAAAAATTTAGATTAGATGGAACACGTGGCGTAAAATTAAACTCTAATTGAAAATAAAATTTTATACTAAATTAACTCACTTGGCACAAAATTCAGAAATTTACATTAGATGAGACACATGGCACAAAATTAGACTCTAATTGAATTCCAATTTGAACTTTAATTGAATTTTCTCTTTACTTTACCTATTATTATATATATAGATTCACAAATAAAATATAATTGTCAACCAAAAAAAGAAAATCAATATCTAATTTCTGCTTCTTGGGCTTTATTGTTGTCTTATAATTTTTTTCATTTTCTATTTGAACTATTTCTAGAAAGTTATTATGTTGCATATGCAAAGCAGTTGATTGATAGGAGATTCTCTGATCACTTAGTTCAGAGTAGGGGTTGCAAATGGGCGGGTTGAGTGTATAATTACCTATTTATCCATTTATGACCCGTTTATATATAAATTAATTATCCATTACCAACCCAACCCAACCCATTTAATTAGTAACCTACCCATTTAACCCAATATGACCCAAATACCTTTAAAACTACTTAAATACCCTCTTGATCTCCAAAATTTCTAAAATACCCTAAAATACCTAAAATGACCCAAATACCCCCTACACTTCCAAAATTACCAATATACCCTTAGACATCCAAAGTTATCCCCAAAATCTCTACAATGAGCAAAATACCCATGAAACTTCTAAAATGACCAAATACCCCCGATATCTCTAAAATTACCAAATGTGCTTAAAAACCACTAAAATGACCAAAATATCCCCAAAATCTCTAAAAGGAGCAAAATACCCATAAAACCTCTAAAATGACCAAAACATCTCCGATATCTCTAAAATCACCAAAGATGCTCAAAAACCACTAAAATGACCAAAATACCTCCAAAATCTTTAAAATTAGCAAAATACCCCCCAAAATCTAAAAATGACAAAAATAACACCTAAACCTAAAAAATGACCGAAATACCCTTTAAACCTAAAAAATGACTAAAATACCCCCCCTCGAAACATAAAAATTACCAAAATACACACGAAATTTAAAAGATGACCAAAATACCTTGAAACTTAGAAAATTACCAAATTACCTTGTAACCTAAAAAATGCCCGAAATACCCCTGAAACCTGTAAAATTACCAAAATGCCTTATAAACCTAAAAAGTGACCGAAATACCCTGAAACATAAAAAATGGTTGAAATACCCCCTAAAACCTATAAAATGACTAGAATACCCTCAAAGCCTTTAAAATGACCAAAATACCCCCCCCCCAAAACCTAAAAATGTGACCGAAATACCCTTGAAACCTAAAAATTACTAAAATACCCCCCTAAGACCCATATAATTAAAGAATCTAATGGGTGATAGCCCCAAAGATTTTAAGAGGAAACACAAGGTGGACATTAGTGATAGCCCCAAAGCTCTTAGGAGGCTAAGAACTGCTTGTGAGAAATCAAAGCATATTCTTTCTTTTGCAATTGAGACGGACATTGCAGTCGATTCTTTGTATAAAGGTATTGATTTCTCTTCAACTATTACCCGTGCCAAATTTGAGGAACTCAACATGGATTTGTTCAAGAAGTGTATTGATATTGTGAAGAAGTACTTGACTAACTCAAAGATGGACAAGAATTGTGTCCATAATGTTGTTGTTTTGGGTTGTTCTTCCAGAATTCCTAAGGTGCAACAGTTGTTGCAAGACTTCTTCAAAGGAAAGGAGCTTTGTAAGAGCATTAATCCAGATGAGGCTGTGGCTTATGGAGCCGCTGTTCAAGCTGCTATCTTGACTGGTAAAGATAATGAGAAACTGTTAGGTTCTAAAGACTTAGGTATTTATGTATTTAGAACTCTAATGTGTATTGTTGGCAAACCATGATCAAAACAATGTGTTTTAGAAGTGTTTTAGTCATGTTCAAAGTTATGCATTTATGTAAAGTTGGAATCGAGCTAATGTAGAAAAGATTTATGCATTTTGGTCTGGCTCGATCGATTGAAGCTTAGGCTCGATTGATCGAAGCTCGGGCAGAATGTTTTTTCTGCAGATTTCCTACTCAGCCCTAGTTGTTTTAAAACGTTTTAGAGTTTTCTAATTTGTCCTAAGTATAAAAGGCAAACCCTAGCCACGTTTTAGTGTTGCTCATATTGCGATTTGTGTAAATCTCTTGAGAGATCTAGATGAGCTTTCTTTTAAACAAACTTAGGGTTTTCAAGGAGAAGATATATCTACACCTTGATGATTAACTCGGTTGCTGCCATTGAAGCTTAAAGAAAACACAAGCGGGTGTGCTTATATCTGGTGGTGAATCCAAGAAAGAAGGAGTCCGTGGATTCGGAACTTGCACATAGTCGTGTCAATAAGTTCTACTGGTTGTAGCTGTAAGGTTGAATTTAATCAACCATCTTATTGGCTTTATTCCGTACCAAATTTGCTTGTATTTCAGCATTTAGTAACCTTATATTTAGATGGGTTTGTTGTAAGGGTAGTGAGTGAGATAGAGTGTTGAATGCTTAAGAGTGTGCAAGAAAACAGATTCTCGCGGCTGGATCTTGCGGGTGACTCGCGGCTACAAGCCGCCAGATGCAGCACACATGCCAAGTATGCCAGAAGGTGAACAGTTATGCTAGCTGGAGCACTACAGGACAAAATAGGATAACTGGCCATACGGTTATCTCGCGATTGGATCTCGCGACTCAGTCAAGTCGCGAGGCCAAGCCGCGAGCTAGACCTGTTTTGAAACCTGACGTTTCACATTCCTCTCTCACCCTAGTATATATACCCCTTATACTCACAAAAGAATGAGAGCTTCCAGAGAGAATTTTGAGAGAGAAACCCTAGAGTAAAACAAGATTGATTCACCTACAATCTATACATTAGAGTTTCTTCAAATTCCTCAACTCTCTTCCTCTCCATTGTCAAACCCTTGAGAGGCATTTTACCAAAACCTTGTTCTCACCATATTCATTACTGTGAGAGGGTTGTTTGGTGTTCTAGGAAGCAGTTAGGAAGGAACCAATCTACATTGGTTGATGCTATGGTCTAGTAGCGGAATCTGGGAAGCTAGAAAAGAAAAAGGTTCGACGCAACCTCGTTGGAGCAAGAAGCTTGGAGGGCTTAGGTGCACTGGGTAGATTAGGCTTGGAGGGTCTATTGCTGTCCATGTATCCCAACTACATTTTCTAGTGGATTGTTTACCGCTTGGAGGGCGGCGGAGAGGTTTTACGCCGAGGGCTTCGATTTCCTCTTCGATAACACATCGCGTATTGTCTTTGTGTTTGTATCTTCCTTCCCTTTTATCTTTGCCTTTTATTATCTGCTATGGGTTGTGATTTTAATTTGGCTTAGGTAGTTTTTCCAATTCTATATTATAACTTTTGTTCATTTTTCGCACACTAGTTGTTTGACATAAAACTTGAATAGGTTATTTTGTAAATTAGGGGTCTAAATGTTCAAGGGTGTTTTTACACTATTTGAAATTTCAATTGGTATCAGAGCGGGTACACTTCTAGTGGTTTCATTACCATTGTGTGATCCTTGACTCCCTATTGAGATGGATCGGTCTCAATCCCTAAATGCACTTCTATATTTTGATGGTAGTAATTATGTTTTTTGGAAGGTTCGTATGAGAGCTTTTCTGTGTTCGATTGATGAATCTATTTGGGATGCTGTTGAGATAGGTTGGACCAGGCCTGAGGAAGCCAAATCCACATGGGATAAGGCAGCACTCGTTGCATCCAATGCTAACAGTAAAACACTCGCTGCATCTAATGCTAACAGTAAAGCACTCAATGCTATTTTCTGTGGTGTGTCTCCAGATGAATTTCACAGGATCTCTCACATTACCGTTGCTAAAGAAGCATGGGAGATATTGGAGACCACTTACGAAGGCATGAAGAAAGTAAAAGACACCAAGCTGCAGATGCTAACCACTCGGTTTGAGGAGTTAAAAATGAGTGAGGATGAGTCCTTTGACTCTTTCTATAGCAAGCTGAATGAGGTAATTGTAAGCAAGTTCAATTTGGGAGAGAAAACGGAGGATTCTAAAATTGTAAGGAAGATTCTTCGATCATTGCCAGAATGTTTTGGTGCTAAAGTGACAGCGATTGAAGAGAGCAAGGACCTTGATGACATCAAAGTTCAGGAGCTGGTTGGTTCTCTTCAGACTTATGAGATGTCGCTGCCCAATCAACGGAAGGGTAAATCTCTTGCTCTTAAGACCATTAATGAGAAGGTGGAAGACCATGACTCATCGAGAGAAGATGTGGTTGACAAAGATGTTGCATACCTTGTAAAAAATTTCCGAAAATTCTTGAAATTCAAAAATAATGGCAAATTTGGTGATAAAGGAAAATTCCAAAGTTCAGGAAGGGAGAAAAGGGAATTCAAAAAGAAAGATGGAAAAGAATCCCAATCTACACAAGGTGTCACTTGTTTCGAATGTAATGGGTATGGACACTTTAAGAAAGAATGTTCGAATTATTTGAAATCTAAAGGCAAAGTGTATGGCATGACATTTAGTGACTCGGATTCATCCGACTCAAATTCTGAAGAAAGCAGTGATGGAGAGGGGAACTATTCAGCTTTTATGACTATTGTCCATGTTGAGTCTTTAGACGAGTTGATTCTGCTTGTACGAGACCTTGGAGAACATAGTGATGAAGAATCACTGGGAGTTGTTGAAGAATCAGATGCTGAAGAAGATGAAAGCACAAGCAATCTTCAAGAGAATTATAACTCACTCCTGGAGAAGTCGGGTGATTACACAAGGGTGGCCAAGGTAGTTGTGAGAAAAATAAAGAAGGCAAAGGAGGACTATAAAAATCTCCTAATTCGATATAGGGAGGCCAAATGTGAGAGAGAAATACTGAATGATGAGCTATCAGAAACTTACACAAAAGTGAGATTTCTTGAGTAAGAGGTTGTGCAAGCGAATGCTAAAATAGAGAGGGTCACCACCAAGAAGCTAGATGATGTTATTTCATCTCAAAAGAGTTTTTCAGACAAATCTAGATTGGGATATACCGGAGGAAGTAGCTCATTTGGAAATGTCACTAAAGAAGTGAAGTTTATAAAGGCCAAAAAATCAGCTGATGTTAGTCCTACTGCTAAGAAGTCCGAGATAGAGGAGAAGAGAAATGTGGGGAACGAACAGTTGTTGAATTCACGTAATCAATCTGTGGGCAGGTCTGAATCTCGAGCCAAGTCTCGTCCACGACCACAAAGAGGTCCTAGATCAAATTATGTGCGTCATCATTGCGGACTTCAAAGGCATACTCGACCAAATTGTCAAAAGCTGAGAGCAAAGAATAGTGCAACTCCTTAAAGGTCATGAGGACCTAGAAATGATAGAAGAAATTGGGCTGGTGAATCATCAAGAGATCAAAACGGTGATCCTGGAATGATGAACGTGATGAAGATGATTGGTACATTCACCAATTGCTTGGAAAGCTTCACACGAAGGTTTGAAAGCCCTAACTCCCGTACCCAATCCTATAAGGAAATCACCCCAAACGTAAGTGACGTGTGGGTGAAAAAGAGTACTCATGCATAAGTATTATAACATGTCCATGCATTAATACTTCCTATACTTTGTGACGGTGTTTGATTGTTTGCTTGTTATTTATGTTGATGGTTGTTTGTTTGTCTATTTGTGCATACTTTTGGTTTTCTTTTTGTTTTTGATCAATCTTTTTCTTCTTGTGTCAAAAATCCAAAAATCAAATAAAAATTAGAAAATCAAAAAGTTTGATTGACATAGTTGAGTTCTGTCTCAAAACTTGTTTTGCCTTGTACCTTTGTGCTAATGGCTTTGTGCATTTTCGAGCATAGCTTGTTTCTTTGCACTCTTATTACTGTGGGAGAAATCTTGAAATCTATGTGATTGTCATAAATAGATCTTCAAACTTGTCATGAATGATTAGTGAATGGTTATGATGATCTTGAGACATGCATAGACTTGTGTCTATATATCTTCCAACTCTTTATTTTTGTTTTTGCTAAAAAGAGCTCACCAAATGTAAATCTCCAAATGAAAAGAGATATTGAGCTGCAAAAACCTATCGTACATACTATTATTCGACTAGGAAAAAGGGAAAGCGACCAAAAATTAAAGTGAAAGTTTATTCAAAAAGCCAAAAGCTATCTTATCAAGGTGAAATATCAAATATCACTCTCACAATGAGAGGTGATTGTCTCGAAAGGATTTAAAAAAGTCAAATGCTATGATTGAAAGTGGAGTCAAATGTAAAACTCCAAGTTATGTTATCAAATTTTGTGGGAAGTCATATATGCATATTTCTATAATTGAGATGGGTCACATGATCTAGTGCTAATTGTGTATGCCTTGGTTGAATTGATCATTGAACCTTCACATTAGACTAAAGACTTTCTCATTGTTGATATCCACACACAACACACAAGTTTATGTTCAATAAATGCCATATTCATTTGTGTGATTGTACTTGATGAAATGTGTTTTCACATGCTCAATCTTTGTTGATTCAAGCACAAAAAGATTTTTGAGTGTTTTAAGTGTTTTTTTTGGAAAGTATTTTGTTCTTAAAATCTAAAAAATTTCAAAAATTCATTTTTGCCTTGTTTTGGCAACTCAGTCACGGGTAAGTCAAGTCGTAAGTTTACGAGTCAATTTTGGCGACTTGTTCGCGAGTAGAAGGTCTAATTGCGAGGATTACTCAAAGATTTTCGCAGCTCAGCTCGCGACTCCCTCGCTGGTAGACCTTCCAGTCGCGAAAAACACTTAGAAAATTTTTTCAAAATTTTGTCTTTGAGTGTTTTGGCGGCTTGACTTGGCGTCTTGTTGGCGACTTACTTAAGTCGCGAAAAACGCGTGTTTGGCAAAAATAGGGACAGTTTTGAAATCTTTTTCAGTTTTCCCTCGAACTTATTGTGATTGTTCATTGTCTTTTCTTTCTGAAACTTCTCAAACACACCGTGTTACCCACTTCTAACTCTATTGTTGCTTCATTTCTTCTCAAAATCATCAAGAAAAAGTATGGGTCTTATTTTCCTCATCTCATATTCTCTATTTAATGAATGTTTTTCTTGCCATTTGAGTAGATACTATTTTCGAAACATTCTTCTCTTTGTTTGATGGGTATGGCTGGTTGTGTATGTTGCTGCTTTCATCCGTTTTCATATTGTTCGTCACACTGTGCTTTTTCTTTGTTCTGTTATTTGCCTGTTGTTGATTTTCAAACTCTTTTGATAAATGGGTTTGGTACTTTTTGTGACTTGCTCCATTCATTTGTGTGTGTGTGTTGAAGTATGCTTTGCGGCATTGGATTACTTATCTCATATTACTATGTTTTTATGATGACATAACATGTGTGTGATTGCATCTTGAAAGTATCTCTTTAAAACACTTCATTTTCTGAATGTTATGTCTCGCTGCCATGTGCTCTATTTTGGGTGTTCTGATATTTCATTTTGATATTTTATGCCTGTTCCTATCTTATGTGGTCTTATTTATGCTATCCGTTCTTAATGTTCGAATGTTGTCAATCTGTGCATATCATGGTCATGGTAGACTGTCTCATTGATAGTTATTTTTAAACTTGTGTTTCTCTATGCTTTATTGCACTTTCACCATTTTGTTGCTCCTGTCTCATTGTGCACTTTAGTATTGATTGTGGTTTTGTTTGGGTCTGACCTGTCTTAAGTTTGTATTTGTGTATAAAATCTCTAGTTTACACTCTTATTTGCATCTAATCATGTTGATATTTATCTTGTGTGATGCTATTTTTGGTTAATTGCTGTGTGCCTATTCTCTTGCAGATGTCTCATCGATCCTCTAAGGGCAAAGACATTGTTGCTGACGATCCAACAACCCCAGTTGCTAAAAGGACTCGACTCTCATCTCAGTCATCTCAAGACTCCAATTTGGAGAGGTTCAGAACCCCGCTTACCTCACATATCTACTCAAACATCTTTGACAAGTCAACTCCTATAGTGGAACAGGTGGTTGAGTTTGACACCTTAGGGACCACTTTTATCCCTCGAATCTTTGCGCCACAAGATTGGGCAAGCCTATTTAGGAATTTTGTCGATCTAATGGATGAACTGGTTAAGGAATGCTACTCTAATGCAAGTGATCTTGGAGTTGAACTCATTTTCTGGATCAGAGGAAAGGAATTTGGGATTTCCCCGAATTCCATCGCCGATATTCTCTGCATCACTAGACCTCAGAATGTGGATCTAACTCCGTACGATGATTGAACTCCAGAGATTCAAGACATTCTACAAGTTCTAGGGTCTGATCATGAAGTATCCAATACAGGCACATCCATCAGCACCGCAAAGTTTACACCAGAGCTGACCACATTGAAGTTGATCATGTTCTCTAATCTTTACCCACTATCCAACACTACCTTCATAAATCTTGGGAGAGCTCAATTCCTTTGTGATCTTATTACAGGAGTCCCCATTGATATTTGTGCTCACATCTTTCAAACCATGAGGAAGACCGCGGCTCGAACTGCAGCTCGAGGATGTATTCCATTTTGTAGTCTCATCATGAAGTTCATTCTTCGTGAAGGCATTGTTCCTCCCACAGATGGAAAAATGTTGATCCGTCAGCGTCCAATTTCCATGTACACTCTTCAAGCTAGCAGAAGTCACTCCTCTAAAACACCAAAGAGTGCACACATCTCTCCGGTTACTCCATCTGCTCCTGAGTCAGAGACACCTGTACATACCACACCTACTCCGCGTGTCATCCCTGAAGCTCCACAAACTAGCATTCCGCAAGCACAGACTGATCCTCAAATTGATAGAGTGGGTAGTTTACTTGCAAATATTTAGAAACGCATAGATGAGATGGTAACACTTCTCTACTCCACCAACAACCATGTTCAAATGTGACTCGAGACCATGGAAAATCAGTTAGAAGCTATTCAACAGAAGTTGGACGATAGCCTTTAGCTATTCATGCCAAAAAGGGGGAGGGCATTCAGTAAGAGAGAGAAAGCTCAGAGGGAAGTATGCATAGTAATAGGGGGAGTACACACATACTTTTGTTTTAAGTCTTATCCTTTAAATTTATAGGCTTATGTTTTTAGATATTTAGTGTTACTATGGGTTTGATATACTGTGGTTTTGGTGTATTTTTGTTTCTAACTCATAACTCATAAACTTGGTTTACTCTTTATATATATTGTTGATGTTATTCAGTATATATTGTGTTTTGTACCCATGTTGCTTTTGTAAGCTTTTAGGGTTATGTTTTTATGCATCTTTGTAGGCTTTATGGTTTGTACCATGCTTTATGCAGCCTTTTATGTTTCGTTTAAATCAGTACTTCTATGTAAATGTCTTGCATTTTCTTTTAAGTACTGTCACTCTTGTGCCATTGTAGGATTGTTCCTAGATGCATATACTTAGTGTAATATGCATTGGTTGAGTGTTGGGCATACAAGTAACTTGCATTGTTTTTGTTAACTTGTATGTTCAAGTGTTCATTCCAAGTGTGAATGAGCACTGTGATCACTACCTTGTAGTGGTTACCTGTTTGATCAAGCCATGAGTTGGTTCTTCTCTTTATCTTTGCTTGATCACTTTAAGCCTGTTTCATATGTATTTCATACTTTTCTGCATACAATGATCATGGTGTATTGTTGTGTTTCAGGAGTTTCATGTTCTTATGATTCAAGTGCTTCACAGCTTCTAGAGTTATGTGTGAGTAAGTTTTGTTCAACTGTTCCCAACTCACATGTTAAGTCTAGAGTCTGTTTTAGGGTTTTGTCACGGAATAGCCAAAGGGGGAGATTGTAAGGTTGAATTTAATCAACCATCTTATTGGCTTTATTCCGTGCCAAATTTGCTTGTATTTCAGTATTTAGTAACCTTGTATTTAGGTGAGTTTGTTGTAAGGGTAGTGAGTGAGATAGAGTGTTGAATGCTCAAGAATGTGCAAGAAAACAGATTTTCGCGGCTAGATCTCGCGGGTGACTCGTGGCTGCAAGCCACCAGATGCAGCACACGTGCCAAGCATGCTAGAAGGTGAATAGTCATGCTAGCTGGAGCACTACAGGACAAAACAGGACAACTGGCCATACAGTTATCTCGCGACTGGATCTCGCGACTCAGTCAAGTCGCGAGGCCAAGCCGCGAGCCAGCCCTATTTTGAAAAACCTGACGTTTCACATTCCTCTCTCACCCTAGTATATATACCCCTTATACCCACAAAAGAATGAGAGCTTCTAGAGAGAATTTTGAGAGAGAAACCCTAGAGTGAAACAAGATTGATTCACTTACAATCTATACATTAGAGTCTCTTCAAATTCCTCAACTCTCTTCCTCTCCATTGTCAAACCCTTGAGAGGCATTTTACCAAAATCTTGTTCTCACCATATTCATTACTGTGAGAGGGCTGTTTGGTGTTCTGGGAAGCAGTTAGGAAAGAACCAATCTACATTGGTTGATGCTATAGTCTAGTAGCGGAATCTGGGAAGTTAGAAAAGAAAAAGGTTCGGCGCAACCTCGCTGGAGTAAGAAGCTTGGAGGGTTTTTAGAAAAGAAAAAGGTTCGGCGCAACCTCGCTGGAGTAAGAAGCTTGGAGGGTTTAGGTGCACTGGGTAGATTAGGCTTGGAGGGTCTATTGCTGTCCATGTATCCCAACTATATTTTCTAGTGGATTGTTTACCGCTTGGAGGGCGGCGAAGAGGTTTTACGCCGAGGGCTTCGATTTCCTCTTCAATAACACATCGTGTGTTGTCTTTGTGTTTGCATCTTCCTTCCTTTTTATCTTTGCCTTTTATTATCTGCTATGGGTTGTGATTTTAATTTGGCTTAGATAGTTTTTCCAATTCTATATTATAGCTTTTGTTCATTTTCCGCACACTAGTTATTTGACATAAAACTTGAATTGGTTTTTTTGTAAATTGGGGGTCTAAATGTTCAAGGGTGTTTTTACACTATTTGAACTTTCAGTAGCAATAAGACGTTGAGCATGGGGGCTTGTAAGTCTTATTGTATGAACTTCGATTCTTTCAAGATAGTGGATTCAAGTTTACCTTGAGGATAGTTAGGTCAAATCCTCCCCAGGTTTTTACCGGTTTGGTTGCTTGGATGATCATATCTTGTGTTATTTATCTTTTCGCTGCTTTGCATGATATGATCTTTGTTATCGTGATAACCTAGATTTGTTAAATTGGACTAAGTAACAACTTGGCTAATTACCTAGGTTAAATCTATTGAGTTTTAAGGGGTCTAAAAACTATCAGAAACTTTAAGATATCATGCTCTTAGATGTCATCCCTTTGTCTCTTGGCATTTTAACTGATCCTACGAAAGATATGTCTGTTTTGGTTCCAAGAAATTCTTCCATTCCTGCCAAAAAGGAGGGAAACATCACCACCAAATGTGACAACCAAACTTCTATTATCATCCCAGTTTACAAGGGTGAGAAAGCAAGAGCTACGGATAACAACTTCTTGGGGGAATTTGTGCTTCATGGTATTCCTGCAGCACCCAGGGGTGTTGCTCAGGTAAAAGTTTGCTTTGATATTGATGCTAATGGTATCTTGAATGTTTCTGCTGAGGAGATTACCATTGGCTCGATGAGTAAGATCACCATCACTAAAGATAAGTTAAGTCTGTTCGGTGAAGAGATTGAGAGGATGGTGAAGGATGTAGAGACATACAAGGCTAAAGATGATGAACACAGGAAGAAGTCTAATGCTAGGAAAGCTTTGGTGGACTATGCTTGCAGGGTGAGGAATACTATCAATGATGAGAAGATTGGTGCCAAGGTTGACCCTGAATGTAAGAAAAAGATTAACGATGCTATTGAACAGGTATTTCAGTGGTTAGATGACCATGAGCTCCTGGATTCAGGACTCTATGAAGACAAGCTAAAATGGGTCCAAAGTGTTTGCAATCCCATTAGTACGTATTTGAGGCAGCCCCCACAAAGTTTCTAGTGTTTTACTACATTTGTGTTCGTTCTAGTGATTTCTTGTTAGTTATTTGGTCTTTGTTAGGCAATTGTTGTGAATTTTGAAGACATTTCCACTAATAAGGATAGCTTCAAACCATAGCTTGGTGTTGCTGAATTCTTTTTCAGTATACATATCTAATTTTTATTGTTTAGAAAATAAACCTAATTTTATAAGGATTTATTTGGTATTGGGTTGCTTTATAAAAAAAAAGAAAAAGAAAATGTGTGGGCTTTAATTATAATTTAAAGAAACATAGTTTATCAATATTTGTTACTTTAAAAATCAAATTGAAAATATGTATTTGACTAATCATGTGAAAAACTGTGGATTTTTGATAACTTGTATGGTAACTTAAAAAAAAAAATCAACTATAAGTAAAAAAAAAAAAAAAAAAAATTCATTTTATATTATATATAAATATTGATGTATATATAGATATAAATATAGATTAGAAAGTAATTTTTTTTTTTTTTACAAATTTTTAGTGGCCTTGTTTCCTTGAAATCCTAGAAACTTTTTTTTTTTTTTTTCCTCTCTCTCTCTCTCTCAGCAAAATTTTTTCCTGTCTTCTAAACGGAAAGGAAAACAAGGCGAAATGGTGTTGAAGCTCAATCTCAAGAAAGCTTATTATCATGTCTAGTGTTAAAACTTAATGCTGTAGAAAAATGTACTTAGATTCAAAAAGTGTCATCTGTAATAATTGCTTGTGAGGTTGCTGAATATATCCATTTGCTATTGATAATATAGTCATTTGTAAATGAACTGAGTCTCCTTATAAGCATTAAAAGTTGCTAGCGGAGTTCTCCATTTTGATTCCCAATTTGAGATGGGCAAAGAGCTGTTTTTACTAAATGAAGTAATGTTTCTGTTGTTTAATGGCCCTGCCTTATAACAAAATAGTTTCATCTTTAGTTTTATGTGGCCACATACCCATGCTTTTGGATTATGTGATGCAATTTTCTCTTTTTCTTTCCCATTATGGATACAAGTCTTTCCTAACTCAGTTTTCGCAAATTGTTTTAATATGTTAAATCCCCACGTTCTCATCTAGTTTTTTTGTTTTGGCTCTATTCTTGTCATGGTTCAATCCAAAAGCATGCGCAGCAATCTTGTGGAAGAGTGCCTTAGCTGCTCCACAGGTTTATACAGCATTCACTCTTAGGATTTTCTGCCTGTTGTTAATTTAATTTTAATCTATTAACAGTTTGTTTTGTGCAGGCAGCTAAGACACTAAGGGTTACTGCTACTGAGTTGTGCAAGCTGCAGATTGCAGATGGTGTTATTCCTATAAATGATCCCTTCTTTATTCTATGCAGTTGTTTCTCTTCTATTTCTTACTTTTAGCGACTTTCATCTGTCCTAGTGTAGAAACCATGACCAATTGGCACCTTCTCCAAACAATAAAGTGGGATGAAACCTGGCTTTTTGCATGCATATTTGATGAGTGAACGGTTATTCTATTTAATTCCTAGAAGTTTGTCTATGTTGTTTGTCCTGGTTGTTTTTTGGTAGATCCTGCTACTTTTCTTTTATGTTTTCCTTTTAATTGATCCATTCTATGGCCCCTTTTTTCTAGTGAAGATGTCTAAAGGGGGGCAAAGTACTGATTTGTGTCATAAGGTATGTTTCACAGGGATTTATGGGATTGACTTTTTGTAGTAATTGGCTGGAATTTTTGGGTATTTTGTGTTGTTTTTTCTTGATAAAAGTTTTAAACCACTTGTTAAAATTGTCTAAACTTGTATGCCAAAATCCAATATGCCACATCTCATTCCTTTGTTGTCTGAACTTGTATTATAAGGAGCTTTGAACAAGAGTTTTTGGCTCTAGTATCACCTGCGATTTTGAGGAGTCCAAGAAACATTGATTATAGTTACATAATTGATCTAATCAATAAAAAATTGATGTAAATTACACTTTCCGCCTTTTTTTTAATTAAATACGAAATTCAAATAATTATTTAATTAGATCATCCAAACTTTGTTAAATCTAGGAGATTTTGCTGCGTTTGTTTATACAATTTAATATTTCATGAATTTCCTGCGTTTAAGCTTTTGATGCTTGAATTGATTCTGCATAATTACAGCCAGCCATTTTACTATTTTTTTTTTTTTTTTTACTATTGTTGCAGTATGGTTAGTTAATTAGGACTGGTTTTTGCAAAAAAATGCTTTTTCTCTCTAACCATTCATAGTTGAGTTTGATTGTTATGCTTATGCACTAAAGAGTGAGTATCCCAACTGATCAGGTATGTCTTTCTTTTTGTTGTTGAAATTTTTCTTGCTATATCCCTCTCAGATCTCCCTTTAGTGCTTGAAATGAGATTAAAAAAAATATATATAGTTTTGAGTATTTTATAACTGTTACAGTTGTGTTTGGTGTTGTGAATGCTTACAATGTGCGGTGTTAGTAACATTGTCAATACAATAGTTGAGCTACTAGAACAAAACATATAGATTTTTTTTTGGTGATTTATGTTGTCTAGTTCCTGATATGACTCTCATAACTCTCAAGAATTTCTGAGGTTTTTTGTTTTTATAAACCTTCCTCTTTCCTTACTGGATTATTAGGAATTATATTGAATATCAAAGTTCTTTGTTGTGGAATTTTATTCAATCTCTGGAAATAAGAAATTGCATCCTTAGAACTACAATACTGGTTTATAAGTGCCAAAGGCAAAATTTTGTCTTTTTAGAAGCAATAGAAGTAGTTTCAAAGTCCTAACTAAATGATGGATACCTAGATTATTTTGAATTTCTACCACCTCCAAGTTTTGGCCACATGCACCAAATGAATTTGATGGTTCATGGGACTGGTTGTTCCCAAGGTTTTGCTTAATGCGGCAGTAAATGGAGAAATGGCCACTTGGCTACTCATATATAGAAATATACCAAGAATTTGCCAATGAATGACCATACTAATATGCTTGTTTTGTGAGGAAAAATTTGTCAGGAAAATTTTGAGCATGTGTTTACTTTAATTCGCATCTCTGCTTCAGTTCATGATGCAAGCATTTTTCTTACGATCTACAAAATTATGTGCAATCTCAATTTGGAAATAGGATGCACAAGTTGGAGTACAAATAGTGCTATGAATTTACCTTGTCAGTAATGGCTTGGACTATCCCTTTCTCTGTAGTTTTCTTCATAGGCAGGGAGCGGCAAAGGTTGGATATAATTCATCCATTTTGAATATAATATACCTGTGTGTTGAATTTAATGTAGTATGGATCTCTTGGTGGATGGTTGTGTTATTTTGTAGTTACATCTGTTGCCCCACATATGGTGTTACAACTGGTGGACACAATATGGAGACTCTAAATTTAAAAGACACTGTTGAAAAGGATACCTTCTTCCGCAAGCTTCCAAATTTAGCAGAGCAGCTTCCTCGTCCAATTGTCCTGAAAAAAGTGTGACATGGAAATTCTAATGTTATATATCTACCTGAAATGTCTTTGAATGCCAGCTTATGTTTTTGTTTTCTTGTTTATACAGTTAGTTCCATTATTAGCTTCCGCACTTGAATTTGGTTCAGCTGCTGCCCCTGCTTTGGCTGCCTTGTTGAAAATGGGTTCCTGGCTTTCGAAAGAAGAATTCAGTGCCAAGGTCATGCTCTTTCAGTACCTTTACAATATCCTTATTTTCAGATGTTAATTTTTATCTTGTAATGATCTGGGTTGATTGGTTTTAGTACATTGGACTTTTGATGTTTTTGTATTTGGTTGTATACATTGGACGATGTATTTGTATTTGGTTGTATATATTGAACTTTTGATATATTTGGTTGTAGTATGTGGTTTTTGTGCATGATTGTGGTTTTTTTTTTTTTTTAATAAAAAAAAAAATCTTATTTTGAGGGTTAAGAGACCCTTAAATAACCTTATTCATCAAGGGTTGTACATGTAAATCTTTTAACCCTTGGTAAATAAGGTTATTTAAGGGTCTTTTAACCCTCAAAATAAGATAGAGCACCTGTTTTGAGGGCCACGAAGGTCTTCAAAATTTCCTGTTTAACGGTATAAGTTTCAAAGGTTATCAAGGGTCGATTCGACTCTTAAAATAATTTTTCTTAATGTTTTTTAATACTTTTTTCAAGGATTTTGACCCTTGAAAAAAGTCATCTTTGTTGTAGTGAGTATTCAATAATTTTCCACATTTAAAATGTGTAAATTTACATATAGGTGATGTGTTAATTTTAATTCTTTTTCTTCTTAATTTCTATAATTTCTATGACGATTACACAACAAACATTGCTGTTAAAAAAAACACTCACAACAAACATTTTAATTTACATTTAATCATAAAAATTTGAAGAATAATATAACAGCGTTCACAGTGATGCTCTTAATTTGCTAAAAAGTTATTTTTAGCACCATAAACAACAAAATGCATGTTGCATTCATGGTGCTAAAGCTAAAAAACTGTAAAAAATGACAACTTACTATAGCTACAAAGTTATAAAATATTTTTTTATTCCAATTCATCTCTCTTCTTCTATTTCTTTCTCTCTTTAGCTCTCTAGCTTGTTCTCTCTCTTTCTTCTATCATTTTTTTTTCTTCTCTTCTCCTCACACTTGAATCCTATTTTTCTCTCTTCACTCTCTCTTTTGTAGTGATGATGGGTTTTGTGGCCGGTTGTGGGAGTAGTGGTGATAGGTTTTGTAACCGGTTGTGGGTTGTTGGGTTTAATGTCATTTTGAGCCTAGTGGTAGTGGTGGTGGTGTTAGGTTTTCATGGCCGATTGTGTGGGTTTGATGGGTTTTTGTGGCCAGTTGTGGGTAGGTTTGTTGGGTTTTTGTGGCAGAGAGGAAGAGGGAGGAAGTGAGAAAGAAATTAATTAATAAATAAACAATGTTTGGCTTAGATGTGAAAAATAAGAGAATTGATGTAGTGAGAGTTATGAAATGGTGTGTTAAAATAGATCAAGTAAGTTTTTGAGATGTTAAAAACTAAAAATTTTACCCTTACCATTGTGAATGCTCTAACAATGCATAATTAATTTAAGTTGTAATGGTCTTTGTTACGTATTTGTAATTTCCTTTTAAATTCATATATCAATAATAATTAAATTTGTATATTATAAAAAATAAATAATAGAAGAGGAATTTACTTTCAACCAAAAAAAAAAAAAATCTTTTATTGGATACAAGTCCTTTGAGAATGCATTCAAGTGGAATCTCCTTGTCCAATACCCCCACCCCTGATTTTGGAGTGTCTCTCAACTCCAAAGTACTTTGTACTCTATAGTATACTATAGAGTACAGAGTACAAAATACTTGAGAGTTGAGAGTCACTCCAAAATTGGGTTTATCCACTAGGCAACAAATCTCAATTTGAGCATAATGGCTTTTAAGAAGTTGCACTTGACATGATTATAAGCCTTACTAACATGATTATAAGCTTGAAATTACGTCCTATTTTTCTTTCCGTAGAGGTCTAACATGTAATTTTGCTAAATCAAAGGGGCGAAATTTCAAGGTGACAGCCAACAAGACCACTAAAAAAAAATTGGAAAATAAACATTTATTTTTCTAATCTATATTTATATCTATACTTACATAATTTTTTATATAATGTTTTTTGGATAAACTACATATTTGATCCTATCCTTTTCACCGTATTTCAATTTAGTCCCTAACCTGTTAGTGTTGTGTCAATTTAGTCATTGCCATTATCTCTTGAATAAAAATTGCTGACATGCCTATAGGTATAAACTATTTTACAAATTGTTGATATGGGACGATACACATCAGCTTTTTAAAAATACTAAAATACACATAAAATTATAACAAGTCAAATTTAAAGTATTCATTAAGATTTTAAAAATACTCAAACTAAATTAGAGCACCATAACATCTCCACCCAATTTTCACCGCCGGCATCCCTTCAACCTTTTGCTCTTTGGTGACTACCCACCCACTTGTCTAATGCTTTCTCTGAAACCAAAACTTCTTTGGAAGGAGAACAAATCTACATATACAAGTATGCGATGTACATCAAAACTTGTATCTATCTTTCTTTCATTCTTTTTGTTATTTATGGTTTTTTAAAACTCATGGGTTCTTCTTTAATTTTATAATAAAGTTTTCATCTTTGGGTATTCTATGGAAGGGAGACATTTTTTTTTTTTTTTTTTTTTTTTTTTTTTTTTTTTTTTAAGCTTGGAGTGCAAGTGCTGCACTTTTTAAGTATGAGGAAGAAAGTCTTTGCCAAGGTCACTATTCATTGGCTCGCCATCATCATAAAGGAGTAAGAATAGCAGGTGGGTTTGTGCACTGATAGAATTAGAATGGCTTGGATGGGTTGAAAACAAACCAGTGAGGAGAGGGCTTGGTGTTGCTGGAATAGAGAAGGCATTGCTAGAAGGAGAAGACACTGTTGTAAGGGAGAAGGTGTTGTCATCCTCAAAGGTAATTTGCAAGCTAGCATAATTTTGGGAGAGAATATCATTAGTTAGCAAGGTTTTGAAACCATTTAGGAAACTAGCATCTCGAGTCTTTGAAGCTCGAGTTCAGTGACAAAATTGAGCCCTAAAGACTTGAGTTCTAGTGCTAAGGTATAGTAATTTATCCACGTGGATCTCGAGTTTCTCAAACTCAAGAAGTATCTAAAGAACAAAGATGAAAATGATTTGAAGAATCGAAAAACCAGATCCAAAGGAAGAAGAACGATTTGGAAAACGCAGATTCGAAGACATGATCTATAAAACGTAGATCCGAAGAAGAAAAACATAGATTTGGAGTGGAGAACACAGAACGATCTGAACTGGAAAATGTAGATCCAAAGAACGCAGAACGATCTCAACTGGAAAACACAGATCCGAAGAACGCAAAATGATCTGAACAAAGATTTGGAGTGAAGAATGCAGAACTGAAAAACAGAGAAGCAGAATTGAAAAACAAAGGAGGAAGACTCTGCAAAAGTAGATGAGGAAGAAGAAGTGTAGAGGAGGAACTCGAGTTCTACGTGGATTCCACGTGGATAATTTTTGTTTGCCAACTCAGGAACTCAAGCATTTAAGACTCGAGTTTGATCATGAAACTCGAGTCTTAAAAACTCAAGATGCTATTTTTCCACGTTGTTTTGCAAAAATCACCACTAACAAAATTGTTAAAAATTTAAGGCCAAATGGAAAAAAATTCTCATCCTCACCATTGGGGATTTTGGATTTTAGGGAGGGAGGGATTTTGGATTTAATTTAGGTTTACCCTTGTTTAATGAAATTAGGAAGCTTTCTTTTCAAACAAAAATATTTGATTTGGGTTTAAAAGAAAATGAAAAAAATGTGAAGTAATCATAGGTTAGGAATTTTGATCCCAGAAATTACTCACTTAACTTTTCTTTTTTATTTTTTTATTTTTTTTATTTAAGATTATTCTGACATGTTAGACTAGGTGGCAGTCAATATGGCAATAAATTAATTTTTTATTTTGACCGTTTGTCATGCTAGCAATTTTCATCCAAAAGATAATTGCAGAGACTAAATTGACATAACATTGAAAGGTTAGGGACCAAATTAACACAATTGAAATGTTAGAGACTAAATTGAAATATGCTGTAAAGGATAGAAACCAAATATGTAGTTTACCCATGTTTTTTTTAGGAATTTATTTTATTTTATTTTTATATAATGTAATTATGTAACGTTAAATCTTTTTATTTTTGTTAAATAATTTTAAAGTTACATATAAGTTTTTAAAATCCTTTTTTTTTTCAAATAATTAGTCAAATATACATTTAATTTGAATTTTATAATAACAAATAGTGCTAAACTAATTAAAATCCACACTTTTTTTTTTTTTTAATAAAGTTACCCAATACCAAATAAATCTGGTTTATTTTTTAAAATTATAATTAAATTAGATATATTCTTTTCTATAAATTCTCTAATTTTTTATATATCAATATCATATATAAATTTTTTTGTCCAACTTTTTCATGTATTGTACCGTTTGTACTTTGTATAGGTTAATGATTTGCATTATGTTATTTTTTTATTTTTTTTTATTTTTATTTTTATTTTTATGAGAAAGAGTTTTAACCGATGGCGTTCGCTCTTAATGATAGTTTTTTATCATTAGACCAAGACACCAATTAGTTTTTGGTGTAGGTGAAGATTAAATCTCAAATATTTTATTCAACCATCAGAGACTTTACCAATACAAATGTCAACTTTTTTTCATAATATTTTTAACAATATATTAAAAGTAATAAGTTGTGATAGGAATAACATCACTTACATATAAATTTACCTTGATTTCCTTTTTATTATGTACCAATTATATAATAATAGCAATGGCAAAAATTTTGTAGCATTACATTTATGGATTTGCAAAAGCCCAAAAAGGTAGTTTGTACCATTTTTCTCTTGGTCGGTGATTATCACTTTCAATCACAAAATCCCCAACATATAACATTTCGGACCTCCAATTCGGCCTAACAATGTGACCATCTTCGACTACAGGCCCAAAGCTGACATGTCTCCATAGACTGAACCTGTAAAGGAATTAAAGACCAAAATCAGTTTTAAGTTTACCTCATTGAATTTGAAGCCAAAAGGAGAGTTCGAAAATATTGGTGTTTGATGAAATCTGTAATCTTTTTTTGTTGGTTCCTCAAAATTTAGGAAGATTTTAGTTTACACTCGTTTTGGGTTGTGTTGTGCGGCTTGTGCCTGGATTTTACTCGTTTTGATCTCACGTTAAAATCTTCAATTTGAATACAAGCTTGAAATTTATAAACAGAACTTTAATTACCACTGGGCAGCAAATCTGAATTTAAATATAATGGCTTTTAAGTTTTAATAAACTTGTAAAACTTCCTGGAGTGCTGGAAAATTCACCATTTGACTATGTAGGTAACGGGAATAAGACCTTCCATCTAAGTTAAAATTTTGATTGCAAATATGGGCAATTTGACATTTAAATGATGACTTCCAAGTTCTCATAAAGCATACCTTTACCTTAAAATTAAAAGTAATTTCTATGGAATAATGCACCAATATGATGCATTGACACCATGCCATAACTACACCGAGTTAATACTTTCAGGTTAGACATAAATATCTTATCAAAAAGAAAAAAGAATGCAAGCTTTGTATTCATTGGAACAGAAAAATAACAAATATAAGGGAAAAACAGATTACCAATTCCAAGCTACATAACTTGAAAATGAATTTATAAAATTCATAAACTCTAGTAAATTTTATAAACAAAATGAGTGTAAAAATCTCTGCAATGTAAAGAAGCTGAACAGGGCATTGAATTGCAATGACCCAAACCAAGTAAAAATTAAATTGATACTATTGATAAACCAATGCTCGTTTCCACAGGAAACTGAAAATTAAGAAGCACAGCAACACAAAAAAACCTTAAAGATCCAACCCATACTTAAATTGATATTATTGAAATACTACTCCATTTACACTTACCAACTCCTTTTTAAGCATTTCTTCAATATAATATGTTCAAACCTTAGACATCCAACCCATACTTCAAATTCCAAAGGACAGGTATGTAATTCTATTTCCAAAGTATCCAAACCCTAGCCCCAAATTATATTATTGGCGAGGAAGAGAAATATCAATGGAGAGAATGAGAGAGAGAAAACAAGAGAGAATACCAAAATTCCTTTGCAAAGTTCTACTAGGTAATTTCCAAATTCAATCTTTTTTCTCAAGAAAAAAGAGAGAGAGAGAGAGAGAGAGAGAGAGAGAAGATGGTTGAACAAAATGAAAATCACTTTTCAAAGAGAGTGAGCAAAGACTTTATTCGAAAATTAGTTTTCTGAATTCTGAGTTTGTGAGTAAGAGAGAGAGACTTTATTCTGAAGGTTGAAACATTCGGATATCTTTTATTAAGGGTTGTTTTAGAATTCCGTTGATGAATGTAAAAATTTGAGGCAACAATTACGTGGGATTTTAGTGTTTTAGTTTATTTCAAGGGTTTTAATGACCATTGTAACAAGATTAGTCATATTTTAATTAGTGCACCAGTTTTTAGCGTTTGTTTCAACCATTTTCACTAAACCCTTGGAAAAAGTGGGTTGAAACAAGTCATGTTTTTTTTGTAATGATTCTTGGAGTATCATAAATGCATATTTCCTACTCTCACATGAATTATGGGTCCCACTATGAATTTAATTAGTGAGACCAACAATTATGTGAGAGAGGAATATACATTTATGAGACTCTAGAAATACTCAATAATTACCCTTTTAAATGTAGGACTTGTTTATATATTTAAGACCTCCTTCTTCTTTTTTTTTTTTTTTTTTTTTTTTTTTTTTTTTTTTTTTTTTTTTTTTTCATCTTAAGTAAAAAGGAGGAAAAAAGTTTTTTTTCCCTCTCCATAGGAGTGCTCCTTCTCACTGTGGGTGAGACTTTCTTACACTACTCTGGTGGGCAGGGTGGTCATGGATTCCAATTTCCTTGATAAGCTTAGTAAGATATCACTCACAAAGGATTAGGAACTAGATATCGTTGTGTGGGTTACCCATCGTAAAGAAATCCTTGAGGAATGATCCCTTAGCATGCTTGGACGATTTCTGTGCGATAAATCGATTAATCTCAGGGTGGCAAAGAACCTGCTACGCTCATTATGGCGACTAGGGAACTATCTTTAGATTGTGGAGGTTGGTGAAGGGCTACTTCAATTCAAGTTTTCTTTGGAGACACAACTGAAGTGGGTCATTGATAACGGACCTTAGTGCTTTGATAATCATCTCTTAGTACTCTAGTGAAGGGAGAAAGGATTATCGGTGATAAATGTCTCTTTCCCTAGTATACAACTATAGGTTTAGGTGTGGGGTTTGCCCTTCGACCTAATGAACAATGAGGTAGGGAGGGAGATTGGAAGCGGGCTGGGTGACGTCTTGGATGTGGATGTTAAGGCCATAAACTTTGAACGGGCATGCTTTCTTTGAGTTAGGATTGACATTTCGCTGGACAAACCTCTGTGGCGGCGGGCTCTAGTTGTTAGTCCTAAGGGTGATAGGACGTGGGTCACCTTCAAGTATGAGAAAATAGTAGGATTGCGCTTCTTATGTGGAAGACTCGGGCATGAGTTGAAGGGCTGTCCTCATTGATGATCATCACAAAACCCAATGGATAGCAAGGATACTCCATACGACAACGGGATGAAGGCTAGTGGTTGACGAAGCATGGAGGGACCACAAGTCCATGAACGTAACACACCACAACAGCAGCACAAGGGTGGCAGTGGCGCACAAAGTAGGGCTCCGTCTCCCTCTGAACATATTGAGTTGCTGACTAGGACTGAGACCACAAGTTGGGCACATGCAGCGGAATCCTTGGAGGGGAATAATTGTATGAACCCGAATATAAGGGGTGGGGATCCTAGTGGGCCTAAGCCGTAATTAATGGGCGCTGATTTGTCATAGTTTAATGCTCTAGAGAGTACTGAATAGGAAATAAACAATATCTATGGGATCAAACCCATGACTTTAGACCAATGCCATATTAGGATAGTTGACAAACACAAACTCATGGGTGGGGAGCATGTTATTGGTGATGATAGTGAGACATGCAAAGTAAACCACGTGAGCAAGAAAACTCACTCCGAACATGTGCAACCTAGGTGGAAGCAAATAGAATGCATATAGGAAAATGATGGGATGAACATAAGGATGGGATGTTTGATAAAGTGGGAGACAAGAGATTGCATGAAAGTGTTTCAGTGGAGCTTGAACTCGATGTTACTAAGGATGGAAAACATATCAAAATTGGGGTGGACCATACTTATATGGATGCATTAACGGTGGAGGCTGCAATGCAACCCTACCGAGCACAATGATCATCATTAGCTGGAATTGCCGAGGGCTTGATAAACATAAGGATGGGATGTTTGATAAAGTGGGAGACAAGAGATTGCATGAAAGTGTTTCAGTGGAGCTTGAACTCGATGTTACTAAGGATGGAAAACATATCAAAATTGGTGTGGACCATACTTATATGGATGCATTAACGGTGGAGGCTGCAATGCAACCCTACCGAGCACAATGATCATCATTAGCTAGAACTGCCGAGGGCTTAGGAACCAACATGCAATGGGTGTACTCACTAAGTTAGTGAGAAAAAAAGGACCCACCATTTTGTTTCTTATGGAGACAAAGTGGTCTATAATAGAGATGCGAAAACTTTGTTTTGACTTGAACTTCCAATAAGTGCTAGTTGTTCTAAGTGACGGACGTAGTGGAGGGTTGGGTATATTTTGGAAGTCAGAGTGCAACCTACACATTCAGACCTTCTCTTCAAACCATATTGATGCACATATATTACCTGATAGCCAACAACCATGGAGGATTACTGGTTTCTATGGTAGACTGGAGGGACACCGTAATCATGAGTCGTGGCAACTCCTTAGACAGTTACATGCAAGATCCTCACTGCCATGGGTTTGCATGGTGACTTTAATGAAGTACTTCACTCTTTAGAGAAGCACGGTGGTCTTCCTAAATAGCTGTCACCAATGCTAGCATTCAAGGAGACGCTTCTTCACTGTAAGTTGATGGACCTTGGATTCCATGGTTATCCATTTATTTGGTGGAATGGTCAACCAAGTGCAGCATTTGTGGAGCTACATTTGGATAAAGTGTGAGCCAACACGATTTGGCAGGTTTTATTCCCTACAACTAAGGTGTTCCACTAGCAGATTACATACTCTGATCATAATCCTATTCTCATAAACACCTAATATTCTGTCCAACAAGTTCGGCCACGGCATAAGCAACTTCACAGGTTTGAGGAAAGATGGGCGACTCATGAAGGGTGTGAGGAAAAAATCAAGGAAGCATGGTCCCAACACATGCCTAATGGTAGCCTTATGTTTTGATTGTTTGAGAAGATTAAGTTTTGTCAAATGCAACTGGTTGCTTGGAGTCGAGAGGTCTTTGGGAGCACAAGACACTAGTTGGACAAAAAACAGAAGGTACTAGAGGAGTTGATCAACACAGGCTATGGCGACAACCTGGACCAGATCATCCAAGTGCGGGATGATATTAATGACTTGTTACACCATGAGAAGGTGTCTTGGCTGTAAAGATCAAGAGCCATATGGCTCCCAGCAGGGGACAAAAATACCAAGTTTTTCCACAGACGAGCAAGCCAAAGAAGATGAAAAAAATCAGATTGAGGGCCTGATGGATGAAAATGGGAGTTGGAGGTCAGATGAGCAGCAAATAGGTGGTATAGCAAAGAGGTACTTCTAGGATATTTTCTCCACATCACACCAGACCAATGTAAAGGAAGTTCTGACGTCGGTAGATAGTGTAGTAATGGAGGAAATGAACCAGGAGTTGAATAGACCTGTTATGGGAGAGGAGGTGAGGAAAGCATGCTTTACGATGCATCCGTCAAAATCGTCACGCCTAGATGGTATGTCGCCATTTTTCTTTCAAAAATATTGGCACATAATGGGTGAGAATGTCACCGAAGCATTGCTCTCAGTCCAAAACACGGGCCACATCCTTAACAAGATGAATTTCACCCACATCCTACTCATCCCAAAGATTAAGGATCCACAACATATGGTAGACTACCGCCCTATCAATTTGAGCAATGGGGTGAGCCGTATAGTCTCAAAAGTTTTGGCTAATCGTGTAAAAACTATCCTCCTGAATATCATCTCTAATACACAAAGCGCATTTGTTCCTGATAGACTCATCTTCGATAACACGATGGTTGCATATGAGATGTTGCATCAGTTGAGAAACAAAAGACAAGGCAAAATAGGTCACATGGCTGTGAAGCTTGACATTAGTAAAACTTACGACTGAGTGGAATGGGAATTCCTACATAAGATAATGCTAAAACTAGGTTTCACAAAGAGGTGGGTAAACTTGGTTATGCAGTGTGTTTCGACAGCAAACTATACTGTGCTTATTAACGGGGAGCCACGAGGTTTAATCTCTCCAACTCATGGCAAAAGCCAGGGTGACCCTTATCGCCGTACTTGTTCTTATTTTGTGTTGAAGGCCTATCTGCCTTGATTCGGAAAGAGATAGAGTGACAACAGCTTCATGTGGTGCTGTCTTGCCGTCGGGGGGGGGGGGGGTTAGTATCTCCCACTTGCTCTTCGCCGACGACAACCTGTTGTTTTGTCCAGCTCTCCACTTGGAATGTAGTAACCTCATCCATGTGCTTAGTACATATGAAAGAGCCTCAGGCCAAGCTATTAAACGGCAGCCCAAATATGGACCGGATAATGAGGGACGATATTCATAGGTTGCTAAATGCCCAGATAGTAACGGAGTTTGAGAAATACTTGGGACTGCCAATGGTGGGAGGAAAAAATAAGGCCAACATGTTTAAGGACCTTTGGGAAAGAATAGCAAAACGGGTCACGGGTTGGACAGAAAAGCTTATTTTGAAAGCAGGGAGAGAGATTCTAATCAAATCGGTGGCACAAGCAATACCAACATACTCAATGAGCCTATTCAAGCTTCCAAAAGGCCTATGCAATGACATCAACTCTATCATTGCTAAGTATTGGTGGGGACAGACGAGCAACGAGAGAAAGATACACTAGATAAACTAGGAATGGTTGTGTGAGCCTAAGAAAAAGGGTGGAATGGGCTTTTGGAATATTAATGCCTTCAGCTTGGCTATGCTAGCGAAACAGGCATGAAGGTTACTCAACCAATAGAATTCCCTATTCTTCAGAGTGTATAAGGCCAGAAACTTCCCCATGTGCTCTTTTTTGGAAGCCAAACTAGGGAGCAATCCATCGTATGTGTGGAGAAGCATATTACAAGCTAGTGATGTCATACTAGCTAGGTCGAAGTGGACGGTGGGAAGTGGTAACTCAGTGGATATTGCATGTCACGTGTGGTTGCCTTGACCACCATGTTTCCGACGAGATGGGCTAGGACCGACGAAGGTGAGGGAGTTGGTGGATGTAGCTACAAGTCAGTGGGACAGAGCAAAGCTAGCATATTGGTTTGAAAGATATACATGTGATGCATATGGCAATGATGTAATCATTTGGAAGGAGAACAAGGCCCAGAGATTTACAGTCAAAATAGCGTATGATGTGGCACAGAGATTGCTCATCTAGGAAACACCGACGCGGTTGGAAGGGTGCCGCACTAGAGTCCGACGCGGCTACCCGTGCGTCGGTGCCGCATCTAAGTTTTTTTTTACGAATTCGAGCCAACTCGGCTTCGATTTGCACAAACTTGGCTTCGATTTGCGCTGATTCGGGCCGATTTGTGCTGAACCAGGCAGATTCGGCCAGAATCGAGTCGTATCAGCCAAATCGGTTTGTATCGGCCAGCGGCCGAAATGGACCGAAATAGGTCGAAATCGGCCTTGAATCATGTCAAAACAGTCAAAATCAGCTTTGAATGAGGCCCAAACATCCTAAATCTATCATTCCTCAATTTATTCTAAATATTGTTGCTTCTTTTGTGTTTCTTGCCTTTGAAAATATATTTGAAATGAAAAGGATAACATATAGAAAATATATAGAAAAGGATAACATTTTGTTTAGTTTGCCTGCTTTCCCAGCAATGAAATATATTTGTTATCAGTTGTTGTTTGCATGCTGTCCCAGTAATGAAATATATTTGTTATCAGTTGTTGTTTGCATGCTTTCCCAGAATGTTGTTTTGCATGCTTTCAAAGGATGTTGTTTGCATTCTTTTCCAGAATAAAAATTTATTTTTGCCTTTGAAATATATAGAAAATATAAATAAAAATATTTTTAATCGCTGCACCTGCACCCTATTTTTTCAAAAATTTCTTAATCCCACACCCACACCCAAATCCGGAAATGCACCCATCCTTCATAGTTGCTCATCCCTCCGGGTGTAGTGGCGGAGCCACGTTCAGTCCAAAGTGTTCCTAGGAACACCCTGACCTGAAAAAAAAAATTATATATAATAATTTAAAATTTTTTATTTGTTTACCCTTAAAAAAGAAAAAAATTAGGAACACCCTCAAATAAAATAAAATAATATATATATATATATATATTTATATATTTGTTCTACTTTCAAGAAAAAAAAAAGCCCAAAATAAATTTTGAACTAAAATCTGAAAAAAAAAAAAAATTGTAATAGAGTGAGCCCACTAGGGAAAAAAAGCCCAACATCAAACAAACAGATTACAGATGGTAGCAAACCCATGAATTCTCAACCAAAAAAACAAACAAACAAACAAACAAACAAACCAAAACCCAATATATGCGTCCAATTCATCAAGTAAAGCAAAAACTGAAATCAGAAACCTAACCAAAAAAAAAAAAAAAAACCCTCATCAACCATCGACAACAACAACCAACGGACGGCGCGAGCTCCAAAGCACATCGATCATCAGTGATCATGCTTCAAACTCGAGCTCCAGAGCACATTGGGCATCGAAGATCGGAGATCGGTCAGATTGGATCAGAGATCAGTCACGCCTCAACATGTTGCCCGATGGCGCCGCCTCTCAACTCAGCCTCAGGCATCCCTGCTCTCTCAACCTCAAGGTATTTCATCTTTTTCTCTCTTTAGTCTCTTACATATACAGGTTAATGGGTTAATGAGTATGGGTTTCTCTCTTAGACTCTCTGTCTCTCTCTCTTTCTTTATTTGAAGATTGAAAGCAAATGAGACTCTCTCTCTCTCTCTTTGAGACTATATCTGATTGCTTAGTTTTACCTTATCACTTTATTAATATTTGCCCCTGTTTTTGGCTTTATCCATTGGTATTGGTGTTGTTGAGATAAAATTAATTGTCTTTTAGCGTATTGTGATTTGTGATTGTGAATTTATTTGATTGGCTCTTGTGATTGGTGGCCATGGGGCTTGTTTGTTGAGTGGGGGGTAGATGGGGGCATGGGGTCTGGGTAGAATATTTGAATTGGGGGAAGTAAATGCACATGGGTTGTGTGCTAGTACAACTAATAAATAATAATTTAATTAATGAATAATTAATTGGAGGAAGCAACTAATAAACAATAATTAATAATTTAATTAACCAATACATTATAAAAGATAAACAAATTAAATTATGTTAGACTAAACAACAATTAATAATTTTATAATTAATGAAACAACAATATAACAAATTATAATTTATAAAAGACAAACAAATTAATGAAACAACTAAACAATAATAATTAATAATTTTATTAATATTTCAAATGAATTTATAGTTTATTGTTTATTCTTTTGCTAGAATTATGTATTTGCATGTTTTTTATTGTTATTGTTGTCAATATATGAATTTTTCTTTTTATTAGATTGTGTAATTTATCTTTCTTAAAGAACATCCTAAGAAAATTTTTTGAAACCGCCAATATCCAGGTGGAGACCACTTTATGGCTGGCACAAATGGATGGGTAAAAAATTTCCTATGGAGGGCTTGTTCTAATAAAAAATTTCCTATGGAGGGCTTGTTCTAATATCTTGCCAACCCACGACAACTTACACAAAAAATAGTTGCAAATAGAGCCTCTCTGTATGGTGTGCCACCAACATCGAGAAACGGTATGCCATGCTCTTTGGGAATGCCCCTTGGCTTGTAATGTGTGGGGACTGGTCAGTGGCAAGATTCAGAAAAGCAAGGCCTATGCAACAGATATTTTCCTTTTACGCGAAGCATGTTGGAGAGGCTACCAAAAGACGAGATGGAGCGGTGGACGACTGCTGCATGGGCAATATGAAGGGCACATAACAAGTTTTGTTTTGAGGACTTCCAACCTAGACCTGAAACCAACATTCGCGAGGTCCATTTTGCACGAATATCAAAAGTCAGTGACAAACCAACGTACACATTAGTTGTCCCCGGTGTCAGGCTAGTATGTATAGCCTTGGAGCACATTAGGACTCTTACACCTTTGTACTTTATCTCATTATTTTAATACAAATTCGACCTTTACAGTAAAAAAAAAAAAAAAAAAAAGGGGTGGAAAGGAGGAAACTTCGAGGTTAAGGGATATAGCATCATAGCTTGTCAAGAAAAAAACAGAGGGTGAAAGAAATTGTACCGTCTTTAACCTTTCATGGTCAAAAGTGTCTCATACACACTGCTTTCTTCTATTTCGTTTTGCTTTTTTCTAAAAGCACCCGCCCCCAGTTAAGTTTATAGTCTATTATAAAAACCAAAAGTCTTTCTATGTCCGACCAAGGAGAGGGTCCAGCGATAGGGATCGATCTGGGAACGACGTACTCGTGCGTGGCAGTGTGGCAAAATGAAAAGAGTAGAGATAATAGTTAATGATCAGGGTAACAGGACCACCCTCCTATGTTGCTTTCACTCCGATAGAGCGCTTGGTAGGTGATGCCGCCAAGATCCAGGTCGCCAGGAACCCCACCAACTCCATCTTCGGTAATCTCTAAAGTTTTTTTCTTTTTTTTTTTTCTTTTTTTGAGTGTTATTCTTAAGCACTTAGTGTTATACTCCCCCATTAATAATAACTAGTTGCTAACCCGTGCGATGCACGGGATAATTTTTATATATTTGGCTCAAAGCATATTATAATTTTTTTTAACCCATAATAGTACAGAATGTTAAAGCAAGAGCAAAATGGGGGAAAATATAAGGAGAATACAAATTGACTAAAAAAGGGATGAGAATCTTAACAAATTTAAGTTAAGAATAAGCAGTTGCCAATGTAAATCCTTCAATTTAAGAACTTTCATGGCCTTACAATTAATGCCCAAAAACCAAGTCTTGTCTGGTTGAAAATAGCTACGGAATAAAAAAAAAAATTTAAAAAGGGGGGCTCTCTCCTTTTCTTCTAACCTCAAGTGTCAAGCAAGGATCATAGGATGGATTATGGGCAATAATAAAAGTCCACAACACAAATTTGGGTAAAAGAAACCACCTGCAACATTTAACATTCTGTGAGGCAAAAGATATGACAATCCAACTACAAATTTGAGTTAAAAAATTAATTGCAAGTAATATAGAAAAGCATGATTCCAATCCAAAATTTGGATTCTAAAACAGTAATAGGTTCAGGAACAAAATATGATCCAACTCAGATTTTCAACAAAGATGAAAAAATTGATGTGTAACCCCAAAGTCTTAGGGCATAAAGTTCAACTTAAGCAATCTATATATTAAACTCTAGGAGTTTAAACTTTCTTTTTCAGTTTTAGATGTCTTTGTGATTCTCATTAAAAAAAAAAAAGCTTTAAATGTAAATAATCACCCTTTCATCAACATGTTTAATATAAACACAGGCTAGGGAAAAAAACCATAACCAAAAAAGAAAAAAAGAAAAGAAAAAAGAAGAGAATCCTATAGAGTTGAGAAGAAACTATACAATGTATAAAAGGAATTGAAATGGAACAGAGCTGATATTGTACAAAATTACAACAGAAATTGCTATGATAAGCCTAAAGACTGAGCTAACCTACATTTTTTTTATAAGTAAGATACACATACATTGGCTGGATCTTGAACCCAAGACCTCACCATCTACTTTGCTCTTACTAACATACAAGCAGGTTTAGAACACAAAGAGCCTCCACAAAGCTGATCAAACTTGCTCTCCAAAATTCTTCACAGGTTTGATACCCAATAAATTAAATCAAAACCAACCAACCAAAATACAGAAAACTAAATCCTACGAAATGCAAAATTAAAAATATTTTTGTTAGTGTTCATATATTTTGATGAAGATTAAGTCTTTCAAACATGGAAGACTCATAGCTTGTCTACAATTATATGGATAACAACAAATAGAATCCAAAATATATTTAAAACCTTATTCAGAAGTTTTGAATTAAAAAAACACAAATTAGTAAACCAAAGTGCTAAACTGGACCCAAAAACCACAATTTCACTCCTACTAACAAATAAATAAAGAGAACAGGTTCGGGATGAAATCCTAAATTAAATTAAAACCTCAAAACACAAAGAGACAAAGCATAGGTAGAATTTGATCTTCTATGGTGTTCCCCTGGGAAAAACAAAAAAGAACAAAGAGGAAACATATTAGCAATTGAAATCTATAATTGCAGCAAACCCTAATTAGGAACCCCAAAATCCCAAAACTAATAAAAACCCCAAATCAATCCTTTAGCCTCAAAGTCATCTTGATTTCGTCCTAATTCAAGAATGTTCAAAAACTATGGAAACAAAAACCACAAATTAATTATAAGCAAATAGATTAGGACAACAGCAACAAAAAAGGAAGAAGATAAGGAAGATTGAGGATTCAAGGTGATCTTACCAAGGAGTTCTTGAGAAACACCAAAATTATTGAATTCCTCTTTGTTCAATAATTTTAGCGGTGTGTAAAAAGAGGTTTAGGGTTTTATCGGGGAACTTACACAAAGGATAGTATATAATAGAAAAATTAGCACGAACGATCAATGTTGGTGATGATGATTCAGTGGCTACGTGATTGACCTGTCAATGAAATATGCAAGAAGCAAAGAATTAATTTAGATAATAGCAGTGATTCAACAAAAAAAAAAAGAAAAGAAAAGAACGTAATTGGGCTAATTATTACTCTGATCTCCCATCTGCAATGAACACAAAGGAAGGAAAAACAATAAGAATTTAGAAAAGCAAAGCAGACAAAACGTTCACTTATATAGGCTCACCATCTCGTCCAGCGGCAAGCTCTTCAGCCTGACAAACACAGTAGAACATATGTTAAAAAAACCATGTTAAAATAAGTCAAAGAACCTCCTGGTGGACATGACACCATTATGATCTATATTTTTAAGAGAAACAAAAAAATAATAATAATAACAAAAGGAGCAAACGACTTCACAGTGCAAAAAATCTGATTTTGGAAGGATTGGAAAAAGGGAAATAAAAAGACTTCACAGTTGACCAATAGTCTAAAGTAAATCTCAGTATATGACTTCCTCTCTCACGCAGTCGATAATGGAGAACATTTTGCAGTTATAAATGAAAAATAGAAATCAATTCTATGGAGTAACACATCCCAAAGGAAAATTGCCCTTTACTGTAGAGTTGTATGTTTTGCCATGAACAAAAACAAATCAGAGGTTGAAAGGGTAGAGAAGAGAGATGAGGGAGAGAAATAGAGAACAAAGAGGCGGTGTGTAAGAAGAGGTTTAGGGTTTGGGGAAGGAGAACAAAAATTTGGGTTTTTTTTTTTTTTTTTTTTTTTTTTTTTTAATAATGCTGATGATTTAAAAAAAAATGATGACGTGGATTAGAAAATAAAAATAATTTTTTAATTTTTTTTAAATGGCGATGATGTGGAAAATTGTGGAAGCTTGAAAAGCTTCGGTTTTATATATATATATATAGATAAGGTTATTCGTGAAAATAACTTTGATCACATATACTGTTAGCTCATCGCATGAAAATAATAATTCCACATATAACATTAAAAAAATTCCACATATAAAAATTCAAAAGTTATATGTGGAATTATTATTTAGAAAAAGTTATATTTGGAATTTTGATCCCTTAGAATACACAAAATTCAGACATCTAATTTGATCCCTTAGAATAAATTGAGAAAATAAATCAATCTAAAAGTTTTAATAGTATATTTTTTTTTTTTGGTATTCTTGTTAGTAAGAGATTTATATATCAGAGATCAAAATAAAAAAAATAAGTAAGAGATTTATCTAAATATACAAAATTCAGATCATGAGCGGTACAAAATGAAAACTGAAAACTGAACAGTACAAAATTTAGTAAGAGATTTATATTCTTAAATACTGCTTATTTTGTTGAAAACTAAAAACTTATTATTGAAAGTACTGTAGCAAAGTAGTTTATAAGTTAGCTGATTTTTTAGGCTGAAAGTACTGTAACTTCAGCTGAATAGTAACGTGAACAGTACAAAATAATTCATCTGTGTTTTTCATCTTTTTGTGGGGTTTGTAAACAATATTGTGGAACTCAGTTAATTTTCAACCAAACGTGCAAAACATGGACGCAAAATGCTATCCAAACACTCACCTAATTTGACTTGTTAGAATAAATTGAGAAAAAAAAAAAAATCAATCTAAAACTTTTAAGAGTATAATTGCAATTTAAAAAAAAAAAAATTATTCTTCAAAGTATTTAAAATTTGGGTTTATATTTTATAACCAAAGTTCAAAACATTGAAGAGATAGAGAGAGGATGCTTCAGCCTTTAGGGATTTAGTCTAGTATAAGGGCATTAAGTTTTTTAAAAATATATTAATTTATGTAATTATGGGGCCCAATAATTGAATTTCCATGAGAAAAGACAAAAAGAAATGTTAAATTACTACAAATTTTACTACAAAATGCTAATAATTTGATATGGTAAGAATGTGATTAGTGCCACTTGAAAAAGTAATAAATAATTATATAAATTGATTTTTTTTTGTGATGGTGATATATCATCTTATAAGACTAATATAGTAAAATTTGCAATATAAGTAAAATTACTCAACAAGAAAAGAGACATAAATAGTGAAATGGGGGAAAATAATGAAAAAGAAAAGAAACTAGAAAAATGGATGAAATCCTAAGACAAATAAAAGCTACTTTAAAAGAATAGTAAAGTAGGTGAAAAAGTTAGGTTATATTTGGTAACAATTTTTGTACTCTATTTTCAAAAACTTGTTTTTGGGAATATAAAGATTTTTTTTTTTAATACTTTTGAAATCAAAAACATCTTTGATTAGTTGAAATTAAAAAAAAAAAATAGTTTTTGGAAGAAAAAAAAATAGAAAATACTATAATATGTTGTTACTAGAATTTGAACTCTAACACCAACTCATTAAATAAGATAAATTCATTAAATAAAATCCGTGTTTTCATTGACTTTTAAAAAATAGAAACTGAAAACAACTTTTTACATGTTTTCAGTTTCCTTCACAAATTGAGTTTTGAGAAAAGTTTTTGTTTTCTGTTCATTTTGGGTTACCAAACAAGTTCTTTAGTCTCAAAAATAGAAAATTGTTTTTAGAAACAGAAAATAGGGGGAAAAAATAGTTACCAAACATACTCTTATATTCTTTGATATGTGAGGGAAGGTTTTTTTTTTATTTTTTTTTATTATTATTTTTTTTTTATGTTGTTATCATTGTCTGTTTTTCTGGAGTGGGAGTCGTTTATTTTCTATTTCTAACCGTGTTAGGGAGTCAAACTACTTAAGTGCAGAAGAAATTGAATGAGTGGCAATTGGCCCCTCTCACCCCTAGCTCCACCTGGTCTCATTCTAATATATTAATTTATTTTTTATAATTAGAAATAATATCAAACTATATTAGTTTAAATTAATTAAAATTCACCATTTTTTTTATAATAAACAAATGGTACAACAAATTTCAATTAAATTAGGTTTGATTTTTTTTTTTTTTATAAATTATCTAATTAAATTTTATTTATTAGTACTTATTGAATTAATATGTATCATATATAAATAACCTTTCCCCTAGAGCATAGAGATAACTAGTACCCTAAAACTAAACAAATTATAATTTTAGGTTTAATAATTTCTAATTAAATTAGGAAAGATTCTTTCCACAAATTCTCTAATTTAACTTGTTATTTATTAATAGTACTTTTTTATTATTGAATATTAACAGTACTTATTAATTGAATGTCTAGTATATAAAATTTTTTTATCAAACTTTTCCATGCATTAATTGATCAGATTAGTGAATAATTTAAAGCAAAAATGGAACTTATTTTCCGGACGTTTCTAATTATTCCTTTTACAAAATTAGTTTACACTCAAATATTAGCCAAAAGATGCAGGGGTTATTCAACTTAATCATTGTAATATGTTTGGACGAGCTTATTATTTTTTGCCTTTTATTTTATTTGAAATTAAATTACATAAAAATATATCTATACTTCTGTTTTTTAATAAAAATATAACTTTACTTTTTCTTCAAATGATAAATATATTACTATACTTTACCTAATTAAATATGTTAAAAAAAAAAATTCCTGGAAAAAAATGAACTTACGCGAATATCACAATGTTTTATAGCACTCATATTCACCATTTTATAGGCCACAATCTCATTCAAATTCTACCATGCATGGTGTTAAAAGTTATCAATTATGGACAGTTTTGGCTTTATTAATTGTAGTGAATATGGGCTTAATTAAAGTTTTTTGTTACAAATTTCGGGCATATAGTATCGATTTAAATTAAAAAATTTCTAGGTCATCAGCAAGAGCTTAAGCTGCCCATTTTTTATGTTTTCTAATTATACTTAAATATATATATATATATATGGACAAGAAATGAATAATTTATTTCTGCTCCTTATGCTTTATTGTTGTCAAATCATTTTTTAATTCCTTAAAATGGTATTGTCACGTAGATGCGAAGCGATTGATTGGTAGGAGATTCAGCGATCCTTTAGTTCAGGAAGATATCAAGCTTTGGCCTTTCAAGGTCGTTTGTGGTCTTGATGACAAACCTATGATCGTTGTCAACTATAAGGGCGAAGAGAAGAACTTTTCTGCGGAGGAAATCTCATCTATGGTCCTTAGAATGATGCGTGAGATTGCTGAAGCCTACCTGGGCACAACTGTGAAGAATGCAGTTGTTACTGTCCCCGCCTACTTCAATGACTCCCAGCGTAAGGCTACAAAGGATGCCGGAAGCATTGCAGGCCTAAATGTCCTGCGTATAATCAATGAACCAACTGCTGCAGCCATTGCTTATGGTCTAGACAAGATTGAAGATAGTAATGGGAAGAGAAATGTGTTGATTTTTGATTTGGGTGGTGGTACTGCAGATGTCTCACTACTTACGATTGAAAAGGGTGTCTTCCAAGTGAAGGCCGTTGCTGGAGACACTCACCTTGGAGGCGAGGACTTTGATAACCGAGTGGTAAAGCACTTTGTTGAAATATTTAAGAGGCAACACAAGGTGGACATTAGTGGGAATTCCCGAGCTCTTAGGAGGTTGAGAACTGCCTGTGAGAAGGCAAAGAGGATTCTTTCTTCTGCAATTGATACTTCCATTGAAGTTGATTCTTTGTGTAATGGTATTGATTTCTTTTCAACTATTACCCGTGCCAAATTTGCAGAACTCAATATGGATTTATTCAGGAAGTGCATCGCTATTGTGGAGAAGTGCTTGACTGATGCTAATATGGATAAGAGCTGCGTCCATGATGTTGTTCTTTCGGGTGGTTCTTCCCGAATTCCCAAGGTGCAGCAGTTGTTGCAAGACTTCTTCGATGGGAAGGAGCTTTGCAAGAGCCTTCATCCGGATGAGGCTATAGCTTATGGAGCAGCTCTTCAAGCTGCGATCTTGACCAATATGAGAAATGAGAAACTGCAAGACATTGTGCTCTTAGATGTCACCCCTCTTTCCCTTGGTGTAAAAGCTAATGGAATGGATATGAATATTATGATTCCAAGGAATACCGCCATTCCTACTGAGAAGAAGAGGTACTACACCACTGGCGCTGACAACCAAACTTCTGTAGTGATCTCTGTTTACGAGGGTGAAAGAGCAAGAACTTGTGATAACAACTTGTTGGGACGATTTAAGCTTCCTAATATTCCTCCAGCACCCAAGGGTGTTGTTAAAATAAACGTTTGTTTTAACATTGACACTAACGGTATCTTGAATGTTTCTGCTAAGGAGATGACCACTGGTGTAATGAGGAATATCACCATCACTAATGATGAGTCAAGACTGTCCAACGAAGAGATTGACAGGATGGTCCAGGATGCAGAGATATACAAGGCCGAAGATGATGAACACAGGAAGAAGGTCAACGCTAAAAATGCTTTGGAGAAGTATACCTACAACCTGAGGAATACTATCAATAATGAGAAGATTGGTGCCAAGGGTGCCAAGCTTTCCCGTAAAGATAAGAAAAAAATTAAAGCTGCTATTCAACCGGTGATTGAGTGGTTAGATGGCCTCCAGCTCGTGGATTCAGAAGAGTATGCGGACAAGCTGGAAACGCTCAAGGGCATCTGCAATCCCATCATGGAGAGAATTTATAGATTAAATTGAGCAGAACCTCTCAACGGTGCAGCATATGTAAGGGTGCAAACCAGGTTACTAGTGTGACTATTTCGACTTTGTTTGTCCAAACCTTTAACTCGATTATTTTCTTGCTAGTTATTAGTAACTAGTCGTGGACCCGCGCGTTGCGCGTGATAAATTTGTTTATGATAGTGTTCTTATTATATATTATTAATTATTAATATTTTTCTATGTATTACCGCTCAAGCTGCATTTAATATATTTAACCAATATATTGCAGGATTCATGGTGATTGGAGGTTTTGGTGATGGAATTAATTTTGTATTATTAGAGATTTTTATTCGGAATAGAATGAGGAAATTTTATTGTAGATTTTTATTTTGAAAACAAAATTTTTACCATACTTGGTTGGCTAATTTGTACATTTCCAAGTCAATTGAGCACATTTTTCATGTAACATGTAGTTCTTCGTTTCCGTAATGGTAAGGGCATTCATGATCCCAATGACCTACTTCATTTTTCTTGCATGCTTGGTTTTTTTGGGATACGAAATATGTTTGTTCCAAAAGTTGTATGTCGAAGGATTTGTCAATAGTTTTGCAGCAATTATTTTCCATCTGGTTGGTTTAGAATTAATTGCAATATTGAATCCATGAAGTCAGTTTTTTTTTTCCAAAAATATAACAATGACTCTAGAACAGTGCACAAATTCATTAGATAAATTTAATAAAAAGAGAAAATATAGGACTACAATATTTTGTGACACAATTTTGAATGTGATAGATTGTGATTAGTAGAGAAAAAGTAGTTCATGTGAAAGTAATAGACATCAGTTGTGAATTCAAAACTGTGTATCTCACTTTGATGTTGCCAAAAAATTTTGGCGATTGTCTTCCAAAATTGGTAAATATTTCGAGCAATAATTCTGTAGGTAGTTCATGTTGTATGCTCATTTTCGTGATTGTGTAGAGTGTATTTTAATGATATTTTTGGTTTGTATTTTTGAAGTTGTTTAGGATTGTAATTTATAGTGTTTTGCTTGTTTTATGGATGAGTGATTGTTTAAGTTATTAGCAATTATTATTATTATTATTTTTTTGGGTGAATAGAAGCCTTTCATATACCCTCCACTATAAAGCTTAAATCTTATAGTATTGAATATATATTTCGATTGTAACTTACGTTTAATGTTCTCCTCCATAAAGTGTATCATTATTGAGATGTCTTGATTTGAATTGATTTGTGATGCATAATTTTCATCTGCCAACCTAGCAATGTCTTAAACAATTTTATAGAGTTTTCATTAGCAATCACATATTCCATGTATCTAAATGATCAGCAAATGATGAGGGTAGCAAATAAATTAACACGTGTCAGTTACTTTCATTAATTGTAAAATAACAGTTGTGGGCAACCGAATAGTTCTATATCTTTTGCATAACATAGTAGTAAATTTTAGATTGAACATGTAAACTATTCAATAAATAGCTTTGACTTTATCTTAACAAACTTGTGCCATACACACACAACTTTGTTTTTTATTCTTTAAAGCAGTGTAGAGAAGGTGAGAAGTTAATATGACCCCATGATTCTATTTCTAAGATATCACCATATCACAACCAGCATGAGTTTGTTTTATAGTTGAATAACAATTCTTATCCTTAATAATTAATTAGTATTAATTTTATTTGATAAAAAAGTATAAAATTATATCACTAATAATTGTATACAACTATATATCACTAACTTAAATCAGATATCTATTGATGACAGTGCAAGCATTGAATATTGCAAGAAGAAAGAAAAAAAAAAGAGCCGTCCAAACATAAACCCTGCATAAGTTGTATATATAAATAAATTATTAATAATTTTGAAATAGCTGAAAATTAATTAATATCCAGATCAATTACTGAAGACAAAAGAAGAACAACTCCATATCTCGTTTTGGAAGGAATGATTTCTTTGTAGTCCACAACTTAAACATTAGATTTGAAACCTCTTAGAACAATTAAATTAAAAGGAAAATGAAAAAGAAATCAATTGGAGGAGTAATTGTTCTTTTAGTGCCTTCCTTTTCACCATATTCTTTGGAGATAAAAGAACTCCATATGAACCGGCTTTTAGAGGATAAAAGTTAAAGGCCCCATGAGAAAAAGAATTTTTATAACAGGATTTAGTCATAAAGAAGAATGATAAAAGAAATCAAATAAACAAAACAAACTGAAAAGTACTTTTCCAACACTAAAGAATTCTTAGTTCACATTGGCATAAAGGTCAATATAATAAATCCATCACTAACCCCATACATACCTTGACTAATTTCTAGAGCACCAATGTATAGGTTGAGAAGACAGACGTTGAAGTAGCATGTGAGGGATGTTCTAATGCTAATAACATAAAAACGCTTGCAAAGTGACTTGAGTTTCTTGAATTCACAAATTCTTAAAATTGAAACCATGAACATCAAACCATGTCTAAACCAAAGACCATGATAAACACAATTATGCAGAAAAATTACTGCAGAAAATTCAAGCACCAGGAATCTTGTGCTGTAAGAGTAGCTAGGATGTGCATATATGCTAACAGTGCTGGTGATAGTGAATTGCATCTCAAAATATTATATAATTTCTCAAACCAAATACATAACTGATTCACATCTAACCCGTTTATGAATCCAAAAGTTCAATTCCAACAATAAATGGTTAGCAAAGAAGTTTAGATCTACCCTCTACCTCAGCTAAAAGCAATTCGTTAACAACTTCCTAGGCAGCAGGTCCATTAAGATTGTATTCAGCACCTATTTTGGTATCCACACCCACAACAGTACCAATATGCCAAATCTAGATCACATCTTGAACTGAGCAAATGAAAAATGAACAAAAGGAAAAAAAAAAAAAAAAGTGACAATTGCAAAATAAGAACAAATCATTATTTTGTTAATGTTCACCTTCACAACACATTTAGAGCAAAACATTACTCATTGTAATGTTACCAATGTTGAAAAGCAATTGGTTAACAACTTCCTAGGCAGCAGGTCCATTAAGATTGTATTCAGCACTTGTTTCGGTATCCACACCCACAACAATACCAACATGCCAAATCTAGATCACATCTTGCACTGAGCAAATGAAAAATGAACAAAAGAAAAAAAAAAAGTGACAATAGCAAAATAAGAACAAATCATTGAGAGCAAAACAATACTCATTTTAGTGTCACCAATGTTAATCACATTAGCACATTGATGATTGAACATACGGTAGTCCCAAAGCGGAACAGTTTCATCACTACCGCCGGAATAAACCATGTCTAAACCAAAGACCATAATAAACACAATTATGCAGAAAAATTGCAGCAGAAAATTCAAACACTAGGAATTCAGAGTCACACTAAATAAACAACGGAAGCAAACACCACAGCACTACACTAAGAACTCAGAGTCACACTAAGTTGTTGGAATCACACAGAATTTAAAATCCAGCAATCTAAAAACTCAAAACAAACAGACCCAAAAGAGGTAGAGCTCCAATTAAAAAACCTACCAGCAATGAAAAATTCAATACCCTAAAGCATGAAAGAGGCAGTAAGAAGGGGGAAAAAAAACATCAGGCAAAAGAATAGAGCACAAAAGGAACTGAGATTTAGAGATACCATAGCAGCTTCTATTAGTATTTATAGATATAGTGTGAAGAGAGGAAGACAGGAAGGAAGGAAGACAAAGAGGCTACCGTTAGAAAGGAGTGAGGCTGGCGTGTGAAACCGTAGAACAAAAGGTGGGGAAGGGGAAAGAACTAAAACGTGGGGAGAATGTGTAACTGTTGAAGGGGAAGGGGAAAGAACTAAAATGTAGGGAGAGGAAATTGAAACCGTGTAACAAACAGAAAAAGAAAAACAAAAGTTTAAAGCGTGAAAACAAAGGGTTTTACAAAGGATTTCAGCTAAAAAGACTTTGGGTTTGGGCTTTTTGGTGGAATTAAATTTTGAAGAAGTGGGCTTTATGGTAGAGATAGGGCTAGAATTTATTTTATATTTATCAGCATTTTAAAATTAATAAAAACTCTTTTAAAATTGTAGAACAAATTCATAAAAGAGGATGAAAATGACATGACTGCTGATGTGGCTCAACGTGAGCGTAGCAAAATTAAATACTACACTTTAGCTTTTAGTATTATATAGATTTGTCCTTGGTTGGAAATTTATTACTTAATTTATGGTTTGTCATTTTTATGTCCACTGATAAGGTTAAACCTCAACCTGTCTAGCTTGGATGTGGATTTATCCTCGTAAAAGCCACAGTTTGTTTGGATTTTAGAGTCTTAGATTAGATTAAGTAGCCATATGAATTGATAAAGGGTTAGCTCTGACTCTATTCATGGAAAGTGTTAGGTTCTAAAGTTTAGGATTTTATGTATTTAGAACTCTAATTTGTATTGTTAGCAAACCATGATCAAAACAATGTGTTTAGAAGTATTTAAGTCTAGCTCAAAGTTGTGTGTCTATGTAAAGTTGGAATCGAGTTAAAGCAGGAAAGGATTGTGCCTTTCGGCCTGGCTCGATCGATCGAAAGACGGGCTCGATCGATCGAAGCTCGGGCAGAATGTTTTTCTGCAGATTCGTCCAACTCAGCCCTAAGTGTTTTAAAATGTTTTTAGGGTTTCTTTTTTGTTCTAAGTATAAAAGACAAACCCTAGCCACGTTTTAGTGTTGTTCATATTTGCGATTTGTGTAAATCTCTTGTGAGATCTAGAGGAGCTTTCCTTTACACAAACTTAGGGTTTTCAAGGAGAAGATTTATCTATGTCTTGATGATCAATTCAGTTGCTGCTATTAAAACTTAAAGAAAACACAAGCGGGTGTGCTTGTAGTTGGTGGTGAATCCAAGAAAGAAGGAGTCCGTGGATTCGGAATTTGCACGTGGTCGTGTCAGTAAGTTCTACTAGTTGGTAGCAATAAGAAGTCGAGCGTGGGGGCTTGTAAGTCTTATTGTATGAACTTCAATTCTTTCAGGATAGTGGATTCAAGTTTATCTTGAGGATAGCTAGGTCAAATTCTCCTCAGATTTTTACCGGTTTAGTTTCCTGGGTGATCATATCTTGTGTTATTTATTTTCTGCTACTTTGCATGATTTGATCTTTTATATTGTGATAATCTAGACTTGTTTAATTGGACTAAGTAACAACTTGGCTAATTACCTAGGTTTAATCAATTGTTTAAGGGGTCTAAAAACTATCAAAGAGGATAAATTGCCCCTGTTACGTAGCCATTGTGAAATGTATCATGGCCCTAAATTCACATTGAGAAAAAAAAATGATTTAAAGATATGAAAAATTTGGTAAATTCCTTAAGACAAATTCCTTGAGACAAATTAAGGGCGGTATTTCAATGTAAGTTAGTTAGGGTTTAAAGAGTGTAAAAGTCTTTTACAACAAGCAAGCTCTCTCAAGTAAGTTCTAGATTGCTTGACTGCTCGAGCGATCATTATTCAAGAAACAAAAATTTCATGTTGTTGGGGATATTATACAAATTAATGATGGAAGAAAAATGTCAATAGTAAAGACAAACAGAAAATAGATAATTTGGAGGCACAATATCATTTTCCTTAGACAATATTTGCCCCCACACTTTTGTTGCTAAAGGGTTATCGCAAACTTGTCTCCGGATACATCCAAGTTGTTGGGTTCTACAGATAGCAATTCTAGAGAATGACTAAAGGATTTCTTGTATTTTTTTTGTAACTTACTATTTTGTGTTTCTTTTTAAGTAAACATAAACCTTTATTTATATCCATAGCGTTATATTTCACCAAAAAGCACGTATAAAGAGTTAAAATGTTTCATAAAACTATTCACAATGTTTAAAACATTTTCAAACATTCAGAACAATTATTGAAAATTCTGCAGAAAATTCAGTTTTACGAGTCTCGATCGATTGAGCATTCCTTTCGATCAATCGAATGCTCTTTTCTATCAATCGAACAAGAATCGAGTATCAATCGAACCAGGCCGAGACTCTAGAACAATTTTACTCATCTTTGATTGATCAAGGAAAGACTTCGACCGATCGAAAATACTGAATTTCGAATTTCACTTAGAAAATTCCAGAACTTGAATTTTCACTTTATAACTTTATGAAACAATATTCTTCGAACACAAATATCATTATTACAACATATTCATGTATATACCTACCAAGAGTGAATATTCAACCAGATGTGGATTTGAAATCACTTATAGTAGTAATCCAACTAGCATCTGAATAACCTTCCAACATAGTTGGAAATTTTGAATAAAAGAGTCCCAAACTAATGGTTTTTTATAAAATAACCAAGAACTCTACCAATTGCTTTCCAGTTGTTAAGGTACATTTTTTTTTTACACCTGATTTTATTTAAGCACCACCTATTTATTTTCAAAAACCACTTGTTAGTTTTTAGACCCCTTAAAACCACAATCAGATTAACCTAGGTAATTAGCCAAGTGATTACTTAGTTAAATTAACAAATCTAGGTTATCACAATCAAAAAATCATATCATGCATAGCAGCGGAAATATAAATAACACAAAAATATGATGACCCAAGAAACCACATTGGTAAAAACTTGGGAAGGATTTAACCTAGCTATCCTCAAGATAAACTTGAATCCACTATGAAAGAATCGAAGTTTTACAATAAGACTTAGACCACTAACATACTATTGCTACCCACTAGTAGAAACTTACTGACATGACCACGTGCAAGCTCCGAGACCATAAACTCCTTCTTTCTTTGGCCTTTGCAAAACAAATACACCCACGTTTGTGACTTTGAGATCCCGCTCAAAGGTTTAGCAACACAAACTCTCCTGTTTGTGACTCCAAGACCACCCTTGAAAGTTTAGATCATCAGCACCTTTGATGACTAGAGAAGGCAGCAACTTCTACAACACCAGATCTTGAGATTCTTCAAGTAATAACACTGGTAGAAGATATAAGAGAGCTTTTTAGGAACAAAACCCTAAATACAAAAGCGGCACACTTTTTTCTCTCTAAAAAGTCTTATAAAAACGTGCTTAAGGTTTCCTTTATATACTGGGAGAAGTAGATTAGAAACCCTAATCCTTAATAGGCTTGAACTACTGTTTGGGTTTAATTAAAATTCTGCAGATACGACTTTCAATCGATCAAGCCTGTCTTTCGATCGATCGAACCAGACAGATTATGAAATCTTCTTCCTGCAACTTGTATGTTCTTGAATCTTGACTTGAATCACCTTTAGCATTGTCTAATAACACCTATAGACTCTAGGATCTATATCTAGACAAGTTTGTGTTCACGATTTGTCAATTGTTCTAAACTTTTAGAACCTAACAATCTCCCCCTTTGGCAATTCATGACAAAACTTACATAAAATATGAAATGCTCAAATACAAGAACAACCCAATACAATAAAATGCCCAATTACATCACAAATCCCAATCTAAGACTTCCTAACCAAGAAGTTGCCAATAAGAGGTAGAAGGTCTTGATCAAAATGTACCTGTCTTTCCTAAAACACTCAACAAACACATCACCACATGGGTGGAAAGAAAGACATATAAACAATAATATGAAATAGAATATAAAAAACAAAAGTAAACTAACTCTCCCCTTAAGTTAGATACAGCAAAAAGTTTTTATATTTTCCCCATTTCAAAAACAATTTCAACTCCTCCTAAACAAAGCAAATAGGATTCCCACATTTCAACTATTTCTCCCCCTTTTTGTCACGTATTGACAAAGACAACTCATACAAAGAGAATCAGCCAACATACGCAACAAAATTCAAGAGAAAATAAAGAATTAAAGGAACACAAAACAATTCAACTCTATAAAAAATAGAGACAACTCCCCCTATAAAGAGCAAAGGTTAAAAACAAGCTTCTCCCCCTATAAAAATAGGAAAAATAAAACAAGTTTTGGGAAAAAATTTAGGAGGTGGGGAAAATAAAGACGCACAAACCAAACTTTAAAACTAAGTTGAGGATACACTTGAAGAAAAATATTCTCTTTTTCAATAAATGCTAACTTGACACTATATGATCCAAAACAGTTGCATGAGTAGAGAAAATATTTGCACATTGATTATCCATCATATCTCTTAAGAAAAAAAATTTCTGTAATTCACAAATAAAAATAGCATATACTAAAAAGTACATAGTTCAAAAAATTAATCAATCAATTTTTAAATCAAATTGAGTATCCAATTTAGCAAAGTATATGCATGTTATGTGTGAAAACAATGAGAGATATAACCGCAAAACTGCAAGATGGATACAAAAAACCAATGCAATACATGTGAATCCTAAACATAAATGATGCATGAAAAAAAATTTGGTCAAATACTTAAAAATTGAAAATTTTCAGTTTCGATTGATCATCGATCGAATGCCAATTGAGTTAGGCAGATCCAAACCAAAAATTTTTTATCGCAATTTCAATCAGTCAAGAGACAGGTTCGATCAATCGAAAATCTGGAAAAATCAAATTTTTGAAAAACAGAGTAATTTAATGTAGAAACTCCTTAAAGCACAATATTTCATGAATGAAATGCATGAGTATGAGATTAAAAGTTTTTCAAAAACACTTGAATTCAACCCAGATCTTCCAAAAACAAGTTTTTCAACCAATTTGTCTCCAAAACTCAAACATTAAAGACATTTTGCATCAAAATCCAGGAACATGTAATCTTAGATGGCCACAACAAGGTCACACACAATATAATGTACCAAGTTTAGCAAAGAGTAACTTGTGTAGTGTGTGCAACTAGCAAGGCCTTGAGATACATGTGAGGTGATATGTAAATAGAAATCAAGCACAATTTCTACAAAATTCAACACATAAATTTAAAAGAGACTATCACCAAAAGAGTTATATTATATAACTCCCACATCTCCTAGAAAATAAGCTTGCAATCATGTAAGTTTCTTGAATTACCTCATATTGTACACACCAATTTTATTTGATCAGAAACTTATTAAAATAGCCAGGATAATATACACACCAATTTTATTTGTTTGATTTAACATTAAGTCCAATAATGTACACACTAATTTTAATATTTAAACTGGGGCTACACCTTATGTTCTTTTTGTGCATATGCTACACTTTCTCGAGCACAAAATCTTACGATATGCACTAAGGTGTTCATGATTGGCTAGTAAACAGTGGTGAGATGGTTATTTATGCCTTTCTCAAAAGGTTCAAGTCCAACAGTCAAAGATATGTGACTTCAAGATCAAGACAAAGTGATCAAAAACTATAAACATCTTTCCCACACAACATGCACTACAAAGCTCAAACTAGTAAAGTGCAATAAAATAAGATCATCCAAGCTAAACAAGGTACATAAACATGTTATGTAAAGATAATATGGTCAATCCTTGATTATACATCCAAGATGTGAAATACAAAACACAAAAATCATTTTGGTAAAAAAAATTATGACCAAAAACAAAAAGCACACATTATGTTAAATGAACAATGCAAATGCAATGCATGACAATGCTTAACTAAGCTATAGAGGGTACACAAATAAGAAATATCAATTTCTTAATTAACCCTTGAGTACATGTACAAACTAGTACATATTCACACAAAATCAGAAATAGCTTAGCACTTATATAACACACACTATTCAAGTTTCTCCACAATGTCAAGCATGTTCTAAATCAAGAGAGAGATATCATAATTCATGTAATCCTCAAGAAAAATAAAACTAGACACAAAATAAAATATTTTTGTCTTTTTGAAATTTTTTAATGTTTTTGGATTTTTTTTAATAAAAAAAAAACCTAAAAAACAAAACAACCAAAAACAAAAAACAAAACATGTCCACAAACAATTGAAAGAATTAAATTAGGGACAAGTAAAACAACACTCACCTCAGAGAATCTTTTCTCACCCATATAGCACGAGTCTTCGGCTTTGTAGGTGAAAATCCATGTGAAGCAGAGTGTACTTGAGGGATTACATCAATCTTCTGAGAAAAATTGAAATCTTGCAAATTCCTTTCACAAGCCAACAAGCTTAAATTTTTCAAAAGCATATGAAATAATTTATTTGGACTTATGGTAGGAGAAATATCATCACTTTTCCTAGATTGAAATACAGAATATTTAAATTTTAATTTATGACAATTAGGACGAATGTAACAACAGACACCACAAAAGTCGCAGATAGGAACAAATTAAGGAACATTAGTACTCCTAACAGCAAATCTAGTCTTAGATTTCGATTTTTGCCTTAATAAAGAACAATCTGGTCTAATATGACCAACAACACCACAAAGGTGACAAGTAGGCACAAAAACAGATTTATTATGCTCTCTAACAATAGGTTTAGACATAGGTTTAGAAATATCAGCATCTACATTAGAACTTTTACCTTTGTCTAACCTAGCAAAATACTTTTCTTTATTATTCCTCTTGAAAGGAGGAATATAATCTTTCTCAGTTTTAGGCTTAAAAGAAACAGAAACACTTCTGTTATCAACAGCAAACTTGGTACTAGTCAAATTTTCAATTTTAGCTTTGGATTCAACTAACTCTTGTTCCAAACTTTTCATCTTCTCATCTTGAGAGGAAATTTGATTTCTCAAAAATTCATTCTTTTTATTAGATTCATCTAATCTAACAACCAATTCCTCTTTTTCAAGATTAGCCAATTTTAACTCTTCCTTGAATTTCTTAGCAATTTTCATAGATTTCAATAATTCCTTACGAAGAGTTTCACAAGCATCAATAAAATCAACAGAAGCATGAGCAGAAACATGATCAGTAAGACACTTCAAATTATCCATCACAACAGGGGTCAAGGATCAGCTCTTAGATCAAAAGATTTAAAACAAAAGAGTTACTCGCTTTGATACCATTTGTTAGTTTTTAGATCCCTTAAAACCATAATCAGATTAACCTAGGTAATTAGCCAAGTGATTACTTAGTCAAATTAACAAATCTAGGTTATCACAATCAAACAATTATATCATGCATAGAAACGGAAATATAAATAACACAAAGATATGATGACCCAAGAAACCACACTGATAAAAACCTGGGGAGGATTTAACCTAACTATCCTCAAGGTAAACCTGAATCCACTATGAAAGAATCGAAATTTTACAATAGGACTTAGACCACTAACATCTTATTGCTACCCACCAGTAGAAACTTACTAACACGATCACGTGTAAGCTCCGAGACCATGGACTCCTTATTTCTTTGGCCTTTGTAAAACACAAACACCCACGTTTGTGACTTTGAAATCCCACTCAAACGTTTAGCAACATAAACTCTCCTGTTTGTGACTCCAAGACCACCTTTGAAGGTTTAGATCATCAGCACCTTTGATGACTAGAGAAGGCAGCAACTTCTGCAATACTGGATCTTGAGATTCTTCAAGTAATAACACCGGTAGAAGATATAAGAGAGCTTTTTAGGAATAAAGCCCTAAATACAAAAGAGGCACACTCTTTTCTCTCTAAAAAGTCTTATAAAAATTTGCTTAGGGTTTCTTTTATATACTGGAAGAAGTAGACTAGAAACCCTAATCCTTAATAGGCTTGAACTGTTGTTTGGGTTTAATTAAAATTTTGTAGATACGACTTTCGATCGATCGAGCCTGTCTTTCGATCGATCGAACCAGATAGATTATGAAATCTTCTTCCTGCAACTTGTCTAATAATACCTATAGACTCTAAGATCTATATCTAGACAAGTTTGTGTTCACGATTTGCCAATTGTTCTAAATTTTTAGAACCTAACAATCTCCCCCTTTGTCAATTCATGACAAAACTTACATACAAATAAATTCCTCTTCTATTATTTATTTTTTTATAATATATAATATCTCAAATTTAAATATTATTGTTATATGAATTTAAAAGGAAATTACAAAATACGTAACAAAGACCATTACAACTTAAATTAATTATGCATTGTTAGAGCATTCACAATGGTAAAGGTAAAATTTTTGGCTTTTAGCATCTCAAAAGCTTACTTTATCTATTTTAACACACAATTTCATAACTTTCCCTACATCAATTCTCTTATTTTTCACATCTAAGCCAAGCATTGTTAATTAATTTATTAATTTCTTTCTCACGTCCTCCCTCTTCCTCTCTACCACAAAAACCCAACAAACCCATACAATTGGCCACAAAAACCTAACACCACCAGCCACTGCCACCACTGCCACTAGGCATAAAACGACATTAAACCTAGCAACCCACAATCGGTCACAAAACCTATTGCCACAAAACGTATCACCACTATTCCCACAACAGGCCACAAAACCCATAATCACTACAAAAGAGAGAGCGAAGAGAGAAAAAAAAGGTTCGAGTCTGAGGAGAAGAGAGAAAACAAACTGATAGAAGAAAGAGAGAGAACAGGCTGGAGAGCTAAAAAGATAAAGAAATAGAAGAAGAGAGAGAATTGGAATAAAAAAAATTTATAACTTTGTAACTATAGTAAGCTATCATTTTTTTTTTTTTGGCAGTTTACTGTAGTTCGGGTTTAAAAATTTTAGTTTTAACACAATCAATGCAGCATGCATTTTGTTGTTTATGTTGCTAAAAATAGTTTTTTTAAAGCAAATTAAGAGCAAAACTGTGAACGCTATTATATTAGCAATTTATATTATATATTCCTCAAATTTTTATGTTTAAATGTAATTTTTTTTTGGTGTGAGTGTTTTTTTTTTAACAGCAATGTTTGTTGTGTAATCATCATAGAAATTATAGAAATTAAGAAGAAAAAGAATTAAAATTAACACATCACTTACATGTAAATGTACACATTGTTATGTAATCATCACTTATATGTAAATGTACACATTGTTATGTAATCATCACTTATACCGTTTCTCTATATTGGTGTGCCACCAACATAGAGAAACGGTATGCCATGCACTTTGGGAATGCCCCTTGGCTCGTAATGTGTGGGGATTGGCCAGTGGTAAGATTCAGAAAAGCAAGGTCTATGCAACAGATTTTTTCCTTTTGACGCGAAGCATGTTGGAGAGGCTGCCAAAAGACGAGATGGAGCGATGGACGACTGCTGCATGGGCAATATGAAGGGCACATAACAAGTTTTGTTTTGAGGACTTCCAGCCTAGACCAGAAACTACCATTCGCGAGGTCCATTTTGCATGAATATCAAAAGTTAGTGACAAACCAACAGGCTGGTATGTATAGCCCTGGAGCACATCAGGACTCTTACACCTTTGTACTTTTATCTCATTATTTTAATACAAATTCGACCTTTTCAGTAAATTAAAAAAAAAAAAAAAGAGACGTGGAAAGGAGGAAACTTCGAGGTTAAGGGATATAGCTTGTCAAGAAAAAAAAGAGGGTTAAAGAGATTGTACCGTCTTTAACCTTTCATGGTCAAAAGTGTCTCATACACACTGCTTTCTTCTATTTCGTTTTGCTTTTTTCTAAAAGCACCCGCCCATGTTAAGTATTTAGGGCCTTCAACCTTTCAGTTCTAGAGTGCGTCATAGTCTACTTTCATCTACTTTAGTTTCGATTAACAAAAGTCTTTGGGCTTCTATTCCCGACGACAATGTCCGACCAAGGAGAGGGTCCAGCGATAGGGATCGATCTGGGAACGACGTACTCGTGCGTGGCAGTGTGGCAAAATGAAAGAATAGAGATAATAGTTAATGATCAGGGTAACAGGACCACTCCCTCCTATGTTGCTTTCACTCCGATAGAGCGCTTGGTAGGTGATGCCGCCAAGATCCAGGTCGCCAGGAACCCCACCAACTCCATCTTCGGTAATCTCTAAAGTTTTTTTCTTTTCTTTTTTTCTTTTTTTGAGTGTTATTCTTAAGCACTTAGTGTTATACTCCCCCATTAATAATAATAAGGTTATTCGTGAAAATAACTTTGATCACATATACTGTTAGCTCATCGCATGAAATAATAATTCCACATAAAACATTAAAAAAATTCCACATATAAAAATTCAAAAGTTATATGTGGAATTATTATTTAGATAAAGTTATATTTGGAATTTTGATCCCTTAGAATATACAAAATTCAGACATCTAATTTGATCCCTTAGAATAAATTGAGAAAATAAATCAATCTAAAAGTTTTAAGAGTATAATTTTTTTTTTTTTTTTTTTTATTCTTGTTAGTAAGAGATTTATATATCAGAGATCAAAATAAATAAATAAAATAAGAGATTTATCTAAATGTACAAAATTTAGATCGTGAACAGTACAAAATGAAAATTGAAAACTGAACAATACAAAATTTAGTAAGAGATTTATATTCTTAGATATCACTTATTTTGCTGAAAACTGAAAACTTATTACTGAAAGTACTATAGCAAAGTAATTTATAAGTTAGCTGATTTTTTAGGCTGAAAGTACTGTAACTTCAGCTGAATAGTGATGTGAACAATACAAAATAATTCATCTGCATTTTTCATCTTTTTGTGGGGTTCATGAATAGTATCGAGGGACTCAAGTAATTTTCAGCCAAACACACAAAACATGGACGCAAAACGGTTTCCAAACACTCACCTAATTTGACTTGTTAGAATAAATTGAGAAAAAAAAATCAATCTAAAACTTTTAAGAGTATAACTGCAATTTAAAAATAAAAAAAAATAAAAAATTATTCTTCAATGTGTTTAAAATTTGGGTTTATATTTTATAACCAAAGTTCAAAACATTAAAGAGATAGAGAGAGTGGTAGGTTCTAAATGTTTAGAATAATTGGCAAATCGTGAACACAAACTTGTCTAGATATAGATCTTAGAGTCTATAGGTATTATTAGACAATGTTCAAGGTGATTCAAGTCAAAATTCAAGAACATACAAGTTGCAGGAAGAAGACTTCATATTCTGCCTGATTCGATCGATCAAAGAACAGGCTCGATCGATCGAAAATCGTATCTGTAGAATTTTAATTAAGGCCAAACAGCAGTTCAAGCCCATTTAGGATTAGAGTTTCTAATCTACTTCTCTCAATATATAAAGGAAACCCTAAGCACGTTTTTAGGTGGCTTTTCAAAGAGAAAAAAGTATGCCTCTTTTGTATTTAGGGTTTTATTCCTAAAAAGCTCTCTTATGTCTTCTACCGGTGTTATTCCTTGAAGAATCTCAAGATCCGGTATTGTAGAAGTTGCTACCTTCTCTTATCAACAAAGGTGCTGATGATCTAAACCTTCAAGGGTGGTCTTGGAGTCACAAACAGGAGAGTTTGTGCTACTAAACCTTTGAGTGGGATTTCAAAGTCACAAACAGGGGTGTTTGTGTTTTGCAAAGGCTAAAGAAAGAAGGAGTCCGTGGATTCGGAGCTTGCACGTGGTCGTGTCAGTAAGTTTTACTGGTTGGTAGCAATAAGAAGTCGAGCGTGGGTCTTATTGTATGAACTTCGATTCTTTCTAGTAGATTTGCTTTTTACCTTGAGGATAGCTAGGTTAAATCCTCCCCAGGTTTTTTATCGGTTTGGTTTTCTTGGGTGATCATATCATTGTCTTATTTATTTTTCGCTGCTATGCATGATATGATTGTTTGATTGTGATAACCTAGACTTGGAATTTGGACTAAGTAACAACTTGGCTAATTAACTAGGTTAATCCAATTATGTTTTAAGGGGTCTAAAAACCAATAGAGAGGATCCTTTAGCCTTTAGGGATTTAGTCTAGTATAAGAGCATTAAATTTTTTAAAAATATATTAATTTATGTAATTATGGGGCCCAATAATTGAATTTTCATGAGAAAATAAAAAAAGAAATGTTAAATTACTACAAATTTTACTACAAAATGCTAATAATTTGATATGGTAAGAATGTGATTAGTGCCATTGAAAAGGTAATAAATAATTATATAAATTGATTTTTTTTGTGATGGTGATATATCATCTTATAAGACTAATATAGTAAAATTTGCAATATAAGTAAAATTACTCAACAAGAAAAGAGACATAAATAGTGAAATGGGGGAAAATAATGAAAAAGAAAAGAAACTAGAAAAATGGATGAAATCCTGAGACAAAATAAAAGCTACTTTAAAAGAATAGTAAAGTAGGTGAAAAAGTTAGGTTATGTTTGATAATAATTTTTATATTCTATTTTCAAAAACTTGTTTTTGGGAATATAAATATATACATATATATATATATATATATATTGTATTTTTGAAATCAAAAACATGTTTGGTTAGTTGAAATTAAAAAAAAAAAAAATCAAAGAAAAAAAATAGAAAATACTATAATGTGTTGTTACTAGAATTTAAACTCTAATACTAACTTATTAAATAAGATAAATTCATTAAATAAAATTCGTGTTTTCATTGACTTTTAAAAAATAAAAATTGAAAACAGCCTTTTGCATGTTTTCAGTTTTTTTCACAAATTGAGGTTTGAGAACAATTTTTGTTTTCTGTTCATTTTGGATTACCAAACAAGTTTTTTAGTCTCAAAAATAGAAAATTGTTTTTAGAAACAGAAAATAGGGGAAAAAAACAGTTACCAAACATACCCTTATATTCTTTGATATGTGAGGGAAGGGATTTTTTTATTTATTTTTTTTTATTTTTTTTTTATGTTATTATCATTGTCTGTTTTTCTAGAGTGGGAGTCATTTATTTTCTATTCCAACCATGTTAGGGAGGCAAACTACTTAAGTGCAGAAGAAATTGAATGAGTGGCAATTGGCCGCTCTCACCCCTAGCTCCACCTGGTCTCATTCTAATATATTAATTTATTTTTTATAATTAGAAATAATATCAAACTATATTAGTTTAAATTAATTAAAATTCACCATTTTTTTATAATAAAAAAATGGTACAACAAATTTCAATTAAATTAGGTTTGATCTTTTTTTATATTATAAATTATCTAATTAAATTTTATTTATTAGTACTTATTGAATTAATATGTATCATATATAAATAAAATTTCCCCTAGAGCATAGAGATAACTAGTACCCTAAAACTAAACAAATTCTAATTTTAGGTTTAATAATTTCTAATTAAATTAGGAAAGATTCTTTCCACAAATTCTCTAATTTAACTTGTTATTTATTAATAGTACTTTTTTTATTATTGAATATTAACAATACTTAATAATTGAATGTCTGGTATATAAATTTTTTTTATCAAATTTTTCCATGCATTAATTGATCAGATTAGTGAATAATTTAAAGCAAAAATGGAACTTATTTTCCGGACGTTTCGAGTTATTCCTTTTACAAAATTAGTTTACACTCAAATATTAGCCAAAAGATGCAGGGGTTAGTCAACTTAATCATTGTAATATGTTTGGACGAGCTTATTATTATTTGCCTTTTATTTTATTTGAAATTAAATTACATAAAAATATATCTGTAGGGCCACGAATCTTTTCAAGCCAAGCCTAAAGTGCATGGAACCTTAGACCAGTGAGCCCAATACAACGAATTTGTAGAGAGTGGGTCAAAGAGCTGAGTTATGGTGTGTGAATAACGACCACCAAGGTATTCCCCATAGGCCAAGTTTAACAGAGAGAATGGGTCCTCAGCATAATCCGAAGAGCTTTTTCTGGTGCTTCTCGTGTGTTGGGGGTCTCTCCTCTCTTTTGTTTCTCTTTACTCCCCTTTTTATAGTCATTTTCTTTCTCCTGACTGGGGTCCCTAGGATAGGTACTTGTCCCATCAGCCCCTATCTCCAGTTGTTGGGAGTGGTTGTAAGGACAGAGAAGTATGGTTGTGTCAGGCACAAGGTACTGAATGCAATAAAGGCAGCCTTCCCTTAGACGCTTCTGTTCTATTAGTTGTCTTTTTTTGCTTTCGTGCTTTCCCTGCCCTGTGGAACGATTTGGAGTCTTGCTACCGGTGGTCTATTACTTCTTTTACCCTTGGCTATATCCATCCGAGGAGGATTTTCCTATGGCCGAAGAGGGGTTTTTCCATGGGCTGGGCCCTTTGGCCCAATATAGATATTGAATGGGCCTATGAGTCTTTTACCCCCACAATATCTATACTTCTGTTTTTTAATAAAAATATAACTTTACTTTTTCTTCGAATGATAAATATATTATTATACTTTACCTAATTAAATAAAATAAAAACACCTGGAAAAAAATGAACTTACACGAATATCACAATGTTTTATAGCACTCATATTCACCATTTTATAGGCCACAATCTCATTCAAATTCTACCACGCATGGTGTTAAAAGCTATCAATTATGGACAATTTTGGCTTTATTTTATTTTTATTTTTTTATAGGAATTTTGGCTTTATTAATTGTAGTGAATATGGGCTTAATTAAAGTTCTTTGTTACAAATTTCTGGCATATAGTATCGATTTAAATTAAAAAATTTCTAGGTCATCAGCAAAAGCTTAAGCTGCCAATTTTTTATGTTTTCTAATTATACTTAAATATATATATCTATGGACAAGAAATGAATAATTTATTTCTGCTCTTTATGCTTTATTGTTGTCAAATCATTTTTTAATTCCTTAAAATGGTATTGTCATGTAGATGCGAAGCGATTGATTGGTAGGAGATTCAGTGATCCTTTAGTTCAGGAAGATATCAAGCTTTGGCCTTTCAAGGTCATTTGTGGTCTTCATGACAAGCCTATGATCGTTGTCAACTATAAGGGCGAAGAGAAGCACTTTTCTGCGGAAGAAATCTCATCTATGGTCCTTAGAGTGATGCGTGAGATTGCCGAAACCTACCTGGGCACAACTGTGAAGAATGCGGTTGTTACTGTACCCGCCTACTTCAATGACTCCCAGCGTAAGGCTACAAAGGATGCTGGAGGCATTGCAGGCCTGAATGTCCTGCGTATAATCAATGAACCAACTGCTGCAGCCATTGCTTATGGTCTAGACAAGATTGCAGATAGCAATGACAAGAGAAATGTGTTGATTTTTGATTTGGGTGGTGGTACTGCAGATGTCTCACTACTTACCATTGAAAAGAGTGTCTTCCAAGTGAAGGCCGTTGCTGGTGACACTCACATTGGAGGTGAAGACTTTGATAACCGAGTGGTAAAGCACTTTGTTGAAATATTTAAGAGGCAACACAAGGTAGACATTAGTGGGAATTCCAGAGCTCTTAGAAGGTTGCGAACTGCTTGTGAGAAAGCAAAGAGGATTCTTTCTTCTGCAATTGAGACTAGCATTGAAGTCGATTCTTTATATAATGGTATTGATTTCTTTTCAACTCTTAGCCGTGCCAAATTTTCAGAACTCAATATGGATTTATTCAAGAAGTGCATCGCTATTGTGGAGACGTGCTTGACTGATGCTAAGATGGATAAGAGCTGCGTCCATGTTGTTGTTCTTTCCGGTGGTTCTTCCCGAATTCCCAAGGTGCAACAGTTGTTGCAAGACTTCTTTGATGGGAAGGAGCTTTGCAAGAGCCTTAATCCGGATGAGGCTGTAGCTTATGGAGCAGCTGTTCAAGCTGCAATCTTGACTGGTATAAGAAATGAGAAACTGCAAGACGTCGTGCTCTTAGATGTCATCCCTCTGTCCCTTGGTGTAAGTGTTAAAGGAACGGAGATGAGTATTGTGATTCCAAGGAATACCGCCATTCCTACTGAGAAGGAGGCTTACTACACTGTCTCTGACAACCAAACTTCTGCATTGATCTCAATTTACGAGGGTGAAAGAGCAAGAACTTGTGATAACAACTTATTGGGACAATTTAATCTTTCTGGTATTCCTCCAGCACCCAGGGGTGTTGCTAGAATAAACGTTTGTTTTAATATTGACACTAATGGTATCTTGAATGTTTCTGCTAAGGAGATGACCACTGGTGTAACGAGCAATATCACCATCACTAATGATAAGGCAAGACTGTCCAGTGAAGAGATTAACATAATGGTCCAGGACGCAGAGACATACAAGGCTGAAGATGATGAACACAGGAAGAAGGTCAAGGCTAAGGATGCTTTGGAGAACTATACCTACAACATGAGGAATGCTATCAATAATGAGAAGATTGGCGCCAAGCTTGCCCCTAAAAGTAAGAAAGAAATTAAAGATGCTATTGAACAGGTGATTGAGTGGTTAGATGGCCTCCAGCTCGTAGATTCAGAAGAGTATGAGGGCAAGCTGAAAAAGCTTGAGAGCATCTGCAATCCCATCATTTAGAGAATTTATAGATAAAAATAAAATTGAGCAGCACCTCTCAACAGTGCAACATATGTTAGGCCACAAATCGTGTTACTAGTGTGACTATTTCGACTTTATTTGTCCAAACCTTAAACTCTATTATTTTCTTTCTAATTTGTCCGTGGTTGAAAATTTTTGATTTAATTTCTGGTTTGTCATTTTTATGTCCACTGAAAAGGTTGAGCCTCAACCTGTCTAGCTCGAATGTGGATTAATCCCAGTAAAAGCCCCAGTTTGTTTGAGTTTTAGAGTCTTAGATTAGATTAAGAACCCATATGAATTGATAAATGGTTAGCTCTGAGTCTGCTCATGGAGAGGATAAATTGCCCCTGTTACGTAGCCTTTGTGAAATGTAACCTGACCCTGAATTTATATAAAGAAAAAAAAAAACCCAGATTCAAGGATATGAGAATTTTCTTTTTTGGTTTTGAGAGAAATAGTGGAGAGCAACGGATCCTGAATCGATCCAGATACCAACACTGGGATTTCTATATTCTACCGGAAAGTCTAAGTGAGGATCATAAGCTTGTTTTTCCATAAAAGACGAGGAAGGCAACCTTAAAATTTCCCCTCCCCACGTTTTACTTTACAACTCCACTTGAATATCCAGTAGTAATTGAAATAAGTTAATAAAAGCAAACTGTGCCTCCAAAGATAGTTCCTCATGTACAATTTTGTGAAAATAAAAGATGCAATTTTTTTTTTTTTAATTACTGAAGAACAGAGAAATTGATGTCGGAGCATCCTTATGCAGGTGCCGTTAGGTTTTAATTTGGTAAATGCCTTGTGACATATTAAGGGTTGTATTTCAATGTATATAAGTAGTGTAATAGTCTTTTACAATGTTTTCTTTTTTTTTTTTTTTTTTTTCGAAGAAATTGAAGACAAGCAAGCTTGCACAAGTTCTAGATTGCTCGAGAGATTATTATTCAAGAAACAGAAATTTCGTGTGACACTCACGGGCTATTCGCTTGAGCAAGGTTCTCGGGTTTTGTTTTCTTAGTGCAACTTGAAGACTATTTTTGAGTTTTTACAATATAAATAACATGTTGCGCGATCTTTAAAAAAAATGATGGCCATACTGAGATCGATACCAGGGATAGAACTAGGAATTTTTCCAGGACCACATATATTAATAAAACAATTTTGATTATGTAAGAATAGGAAATATACAAAAATTCAAAAAACAAGTAATATATGAAATTTTAAAACTAATAATTTTTTCAAGTATTAGCAAAATAGAAACAAAATAAAAGCCACAAATAACTATTTCTTAATACATTTCAACTCAATCATATGATATATTAAAATAGAACTCAATTTTTTTTTTTTCTTGAAAATCATTTATGATTATTTTTGTACAAATATTGCAACAATTTCAATTTTTGAAGACAAGCAAGCTCGCTCAAGTAAGTTCTAGATTGCTTGACTACTCGAGCAATCATTATTCAAGAAACAGAAATTTCATATGACACTCATGGTCACTCAAGCAAGTTTCTTTGATTTATTAAAATAGAACTCAATTTTTTTTCCTCAAAATCATTTATGATTATTTTTGTACAAATTTTGCAACAATTTCAATTTTTGAAGACAAGCAAGTTTGCTCAAGTAAGTTCTAGATTGCTCGACAACTCAAGCAATCATTATTCGAGAAACAAAAATTTCATGTGACACTCATGGTCGCTTGAGCAAGTTTCTCAGATTTTGTTTTCTTAGTACAACTCGAAGACTATATTTGATTTTTTATAGTTTACACTTATATAAATGGCATGCTGCATGATCTTAAAAGAAGGGTTTGGTTTACCTCTAGTGCTTTTTTAACTAAAGGTCTCCTTTTGTTTTAAATACACAATGACAAGTGGTAATGAGTTTGAATCTCTACATTTTATTTAGTTAATGAGTGATATGGTAGTTTCTCATTAAAACAAAATGAGATTCCAATAAAAAAAGTACTGAAAATAAACCAAACCCTTGTTGAAAGCCAATTTTTTGTCATTAATCAAGCCCATGCTCTAATTTTAAGACTTGGGCTTTGCAAGGCCATAATAGAGTTATGGGTGAGCTAGGTTTGGTTTCACCACGGAAGATAAATCTGATTCACAAAACCAACCTGTGTGCAAACACAAATCCAAAAATCCAAGAGGGAAAAATACATATATGTATATTAAGGAACTAAAAGAATTAGAGAGAAAAAAGAATAGTCTAATTGATTTTATTATTTATTTGTGAAACCCAAAATATTGGTTCCTAGAACCACAAGACCTTTGAATCCCAAGTTCCACAGACTTCAATAGACCCTTTAGGATCCACAAGACTTGTGAGACTTGGAAGCCTAGATCAATGTGGTTTTCAAAAATACAAGTTCTATAGGTATAGATTTTCCTTTCTACAATGCTTCTTTTTCTTAGAGAGTCTAGGGAAAAAGTCCACAATGCTTATAAATCCCAAACTTCACAAACTTAAGAAGGTCCTTGAGACTCTACAAGACTTGTGAGATCTGGGACCTTAGATTAGTGTGGAGCTCCCAAGTATTTCTACAAGTTGAAATTTCTATTCACACAATATTTCCTCCCAAGGTCCTTGATGCTAGTGTTTCTTGCTTATTTTTCCTCATACTGTGCAGATCTTAGATGCTCAGTGTCCCCCCCCCCCCCTTTTTTCTCTTCTACTTTGATGTTCCTTTAGAGTGGGTATGGTTCAGTTCCTCAAAATGGTGTAGTCTTTAGTCCGTTGGATCAACCATGGCTTCCTACCCTGAATTTGAAGGAGCTTGGTGGGCCTTTTTGCTTCTTTCCACTCTTGTTTTGTTTTTCAGGAACCCACATCCGAAAGTATTTTAATTATTTTCTCTTCATAGAAAGTTGTAGATCAGATGCCATTTGAGTTCATCAAGGAAGGGCCCATTGTTCAAGGTTGAGAAAGATACATTTCGAAGGTTCCTTGGGCTAATAGCAACTTCTCTTGTTGGCTCTTTTTCTTGAAAGTAGTATATATATATATATATATATATTTTTTTTTTTTTGAGATGGGTGAACTCCGAAAGCCTCCCAAGCATCTTTCTCCTTTTGCTTTCCTCCTCTGACCGAGGTCACTCGAATCTTTTCCTATAGATTAGTCAATTTCAATTCCAAAGTTTCAATACCTTTTGGAGCATAGTGCGTCTACTTCATTCTCCTTTTACCAAGGAACTCGATCCTGGTGATTGGTTCCTTGGTGGGCTCCTTTGGGCTTGCCCAATTTCTTGCTAGACTTTCCAAGGACCCTTTTTGATGACCATTTTCTTGGGTCATTTGCACCTAATTCAAGGCCATTTTCTCTCTTTATTTACTAATAGGCTTTTACCCCATTCTTCATGGTTCTTCAGACTCTTTTACAAGAGTGTCTTTATAGAAAATGGATCATTTGTATTCACATAAGGCCCATGGTCTAGTTCCCCAAGTTGGGCTTGTTGTTGTGATTTTTTGGGTATCAACAACCCCTAAAAAAATGGGGGTCATATTGAAACCTATGCCTAGAGACAAAATTAGGGGCATGTTTGGTAGACTATAACAATAATTACATAGTAATAGAAATATGTATTACAAGGAATACAATATACTATAATGTAATACTTATTACTATTAATTTATTTGGTGACAATACAATAATAGAACCCTAAAGATAATGGAATGAAAGTATTTTAAATCAAACTTAAGATGTATTTTAGGAAATATCTTACTCATATAATTATATTTCTTAAAAAGTAATATTTTTAAATTTGAAAGAGAGATTAGTCATTTTTTTTATAATTTTTTATTTTTATAATTATTATGTGCATATGGAAAGTTTCTTTATTCAAAAATATATTAATTTTATAAATTGATATACCTACTAAGGAATAACTATTACAATCCTTTTAGAGATGAATAGTTAATCCTCATTTTAAAGAATAACTATTCATAAAGAATGATTATTTCCTATAATAAAAACATAACCAAACTACTGAATAGTTAAATCATAGGACAAACTATTACATTACAGTGTCTATTACAGTCTTACCAAACGTACCCTAGGAATTTGTTTTAGGAGCCAATATATGAATAAAACAATTTTGATCTTTAAGAATAAGAAATATACAAAAATTCAAAAAACAAGTAATACATAAAAATCTAAATATTTATTCACCATTAGCAAATATAAACAAATGAAAGCCACAAATGACTATTTCTTAATACATTTCAACTAAATCATATGATATATTAAAATGGAACTCAATGTTTTTCCCTTCAAAATCATTTATGATTATTTTTGTACAAATTTTGCAACAATTTCCTTTTTCTTTTTTTAAATTTCTTTTCATTTATGTATAGAATAAAAGAGTCCGCTAGAATATCATCTTCCATTTTGTTGAGAAATCTAATTTGATTATATTCATGATTGAAAATAATTATTCCATAGTTGCAAATAGAAATTGAAAACGTAACTATAGCCACTCTATTTTTAATTGGTAGGCTATTGGTTTTCTAGTTCATACTCACCACTTTTAATGGCCAATCACATAACTTTTTTTTTTTTTTTTGGTGGAAAGCTAATAATTTAACCTCTACTGACCAAATTTAGATTATACTAGAGGACATTACCTAAAAATTGCATCATAATAAAATTCATACCTTTATATAACATTTCATAAGCAAGACATGTACAATATTTTCTTTGAACATCGTGTTCATGAAATAAGTAATATTAACTTCAATATGCTTAAATAATATACATAAGAGGTTTCAAAATCTTATAAACATACTTTTGTTTGAAGCATGATTATATGCCACATCTCCAATCATAGTGTGATCAGGTAATTAAATCCATATTAATTAACCAATTTGAAAACCAAGGTGATTAAATCCGTATTAATTACCTTAAGTTGAAAACTTTGGAAATCAAATCCCTATTGCATACAAGATAAAATCAAATACATATTGATTATATGGAAATCAAATCCATATTGTACGTTTTTAGACCCCTTAAAACACAACCATATTAACCTAGTTAATTAGCCAAGTGATTACTTAGTCAAATTATTCAAATCTAGGTTAACACAAAAATATCATATCATTGTAAAGTGCAGAAAATAAATAACACAACGATATAATAACCCAGGAAAACCAAACCGGTAAAAAACCTAAAGAGGATTTAACCTAACTATCCTCAAGATAAAATAGATCCACTATGAAAGAATTGAAATTTACACAATAGCGACTTAGACTACTAACATCCTATTACTACTTTGAGTAGGAAATTATTACCACGACCACGTGACAACTCCGAGTCCACGAACTACTTCTTTCTTGGATTCACAGCAAGTACAAGCACTCTCGCTTGTGTATCTTTAAGCTCTTTATGCAGCAACTGAATTGATCATTAAGTTCTTGACATAATCTTGATTTTTGATAACCCTAAGTATATGTGAAGGAAAACACATCTAGATTTCACAAGAGATTCACATACACAGCATAAACAACAACAATAAAATGTGGCTAGGATTTTTCCTTTTATACTTAGAGCAAAACATAAAACCCTACACGTCAAACAGACTTGGGCTGAGTTGGAAAATTCTATAGAAAAACAATCTGCATGAGCTTTAACAATCGAGCCAGGTAGATTTACACAGTAAATCCTATAGTACACTCGATTCCAACTTTTCACATAAGCATACTTTGAGCAAGTCTAAAAACAAGACTTAAATATTTTGATCATGGTTTGCCAACATTACAAAATGAAGTTCTAATACATTTAAACCTAAAATCTTAGAACCCAACAAACTCCCCCTTTGGCAATCCGTGACAAAACACAAACTAGACAAAGTGCTCAAAGTTACAAAAACATTGCCCAACAAAAACAAATTCAACCTAACTACTATCTATCAGTTGCAAGTGTAGACAGCAGCATGACTAAATTAACCTGTGCATTTCTGTAACACTTAACAAACACATAAACGCATGTGTGGAAAATACAAGTAAAACAAAATAAATTCTTGATTTCACATAAGCATAAACTACAAGACATATATCATGAATAACCTCATAAATATAAATCAATAATCAATGTAGCATAACGTGAAACAAGAAATAGATATAAATACATCATAGTATCTCCCCCTATCATAGACAACTCAACCAAAACAAAATACATCAAGAGCCAGAAAATAAAAATACAAGATGAATCACCTAAATACAATCTAAAAGCTCCAATAGCTCCGAAACAACAAAAAATCTCCCCCTATCAACAAAATCTCCTATCCAAATGTACTCCCCCCGTTTTGTGACGAATTGCCAAAGGGAAATCACTCATCATCAAAAGGAGGTGGTGGAGGTGACTGTATCAAACTCGCCAAATCCACCCTCAAAGCCTGAAGTTCGGTGAAAACATTCACCAGAAGCTGACCATGAGTCGCTTGAACGGTCATGACAGTATCCAATGTACAACGAATGCTAGCAACATCCGAAGCAGACGGTGGAGGAGCATCAATAGCAGTTGGATCGATAAACTCATCAGCAGCTAGATCACCTGGAGGAGAAGGAAGAGGTGCACCAGAGGAAGACTCAACCCTAGGGCATTTAGAGATAGCTCGCATTTAAGTAGCCCACTGCCGAAGGAAGGTGGCACCTATAGAAGCTATGAATAACCTCATATATCATGAATAACCTCATAAATATAAATCAATAATCAATGTAGCATAATGTGAAACAAGAAATAGATATAAATACATCATAGTATCTCCCTCTATCATAGATAACTCAACTAAAACAAAATACATCAAGAGCCAAAAAATATAAATACAAGATGAAGCACCTAAATACAATCTAAAAGTTCCAATAGCTCTGAAACAACACAAAATCTCCCCCTATCAACAAAATCTCCTATCCAAATATACTCCCCCCTTTTGTGACGAATTGCCAAAGGGCAATCACTCATCATTAAAAGGAGGTGGTGGAGGTGACTATCTCAAACTCGCCAAATCCGCCCTCAAAGCCTGAAGTTCGGTGAGAACATCCACCAGAAGCTGACCATGAGCCGCCTGAACGGTCATGACAGTATCCAATGTACAACGAATGCTAGCAACATCCGAAGCAGACGGTGGAGGAGCATCAGCAGCAGTCAGATTGATAAACTCATCAGCAGCTACATCACCTGAAGAAGGAGGACGAGAATGAGGAGGTGCACCAGAGGAAGACTCAACCCTAGGGCATTTGGAGCTAGCTCGCATTTAAGCAGCCCACTGCTGAAGGAAGGTGGCATCTATAGGAGCTATGATATGAACAGGCTTAGACGCCGGAAACTGCTCTAACCCTAAATGTAATAAAATCCTATGAATAAAAACAGGAAAAAAAAAAAAGCATGAGCAAAAGAACTAATCCTATGAACCTCAATCAAAGAACGAATGAAAAGATGAGAAAAACTCATAGGAGCGTTTATGACAAGAGCATACAAAAATGCACATCTCTCTAAAGGAATAGTATGCAAATGAGAGATGGGCCAAATCAAATGGCAAGAAATCCTAAAAAAAAGATAATGAATCTTGGTCAACTCGTGAGAGGTGATCCGTGGATTAGAACCCCACTAGATAGAAGATCCAGTAAGATATGACATGATGTCATTCAGGGGAGGAGACTCATCATAAGGATAAACAGGATGCTGGACCAAAGGCACCCCAAGAGCAAAGGCCACTACTGTAGGAGTAATGATGTACTCTTCACCCCGTATCCAACTTCTCACCAGAGTGTTGGAATCATAGGAGTGGACAGAGAGGTTTGAATAGAACTCTCTAATCAAGGTAGCTAGAGGAGGAGGATCAACATCCAACAAAGGCAAGTAGCCCCTACGCTCAAAGTTTCTCCTAATCTCTGGGTCAAGCTCATTTAAAACTACTTTCCGCTCTGCCCACACATTCCTAAGAATGTTCAGCTTCTCATACGTCTCTTGGTTTTTCTCACTCAGAAACCTCTCACTATCAAAAGATGGACTAAAAGAAGAAAAGGATGTCCTATGGGTTCTAGTCTTCCTAACCATGATGCTAAAGAGCAGAAAGGACAGATAGAAAAGAGACAAAAGACAAAAACAAGAAAAACTAAGGGCAGACTGCAAGTTAGAACAAAAATAATATAGAAAATAACAATCTATATGATGCATGAACAATATCAACCCATGATGCATGCTCTAATGCAGTGAGGATAAGTTCAATTTCACTGTAAAATCACAAAATTGGCTTAAGCATAGTTTATATCCAAAAACCCCAATTTTTGAAAACTCACTTTCACAAATTTCAAAAAATTGGCCAATTGATCATTACACAAGATAGAGAACAGATTATAATGATCAAATTAATCAATCTAACAAGCCAATTTCATCAAATTATGTTCAATTGAACAAAAACCCCAATTTGGGTAGTTTTAAGCCCTAGAAAAGTTCAATTTTTCCCAAATCACCAAATTGATCAAATTAAACTACAAGGATCAGTTTATTAACATCCCACAACAAAACCCAATGATCAATTTTGAAAGAAAATGTTGAAATCAACAAAAACCCCAAATTTTCATAGGTTCGAATATTTCCCAAAATGCATGACAAAAATGCATGAAACATGAAAATAAATTAAAAAGGAAGGGTAAAAAGGTCTTACCGACCTTAGAAGTCAAAAACCCTTGAAGAAATTGGAGGGAAAACTGTAAGGTTGAATTAAATCAACCATCTTATTGGCTTTATTCCATGCCAAATTTGCTTTTATTTCAGCATTTAGTAACCCTGTATTTAGATGAGTTTGTTGTAAGGGTAGTGAGTGAGATAGAGTGGTGATTGCTCAAAAGTGTGCAAGAAAACAGAAACTCGCGGCTTGATCTCATGGGTGACTCGCGGTTGCAAGCCGCCAGATGCAGCACACGTGTCAAGCATGCCAGAAGGTGAACAGTCATGCTAGCTGGAGCACTACAGGACAACTGGTCATATGGTTATCTTGCGACTAGGTCTCGCGACTCAGTCAAGTCGCGAGGCCAATCCGCGAGCCACCCCTGTTTTGAAAAACCTGACGTTTCACATTCTTCTCTCACCCTAGTATAAATACCCCTTATACCCACAAATGAAAGAGAGCCTCCAGAGAGAATTTTGAGAGAGAAACCCTAAAGAAAAACAAGATTGATTCACCTACAATCTATACATTAGAGTTTCTTCAAATTCCTCAACTCTCTTCCTCTCCATTGTCAAACCCTTGAGAGGCATTTTACAAAAACCTTGTTCTCACCATATTCATCACTATGAAAAGGCTGTTTGGTGTTCTGGGAAGCAGTTAGGAAGGAACCAATCTACATTGGTTGATGCTACGGTCTAGTAGCGGAATCCGGGAAGCTAGAAAAGAAAAAGGTTCAACACAACCTCGTTGGAGCAAGAAGCTTGGAGGGCTTAGGTGTACTGGGTAGATTAGGCTTGGAGGGTCTATTGTTGTCCATGTATCCCAACTACATTTTCTAGTGGATTGTTTACCGCTTGGAGGGCAGCGGAGAGGTTTTACGCCGAGAGTTTCGGTTTCCACTTTGATAACACATTACGTGTTGTCTTTGTGTTTGCATCTTCCTTTCCTTTTATCTTTGCCTTTTATTATCTGCTATGGGTTGTGATTTTAATTTGGCTTAGATAGTTTTTCCAATTCTATATTATAGCTTATGTTCATTTTCCGCATACTAGTTGTTTGACATAAAACTTGAATTGGTTATTTGAACTTTCAATTGGTATCAGAGCAGGTGCACTTGTTGTGGTTTTATTACCTAAGTGCGATCCTAGACCCCTGTGTTGTGGTAGCTGTTATGGAAAATACCATGCTGAATTGTAGTTTAAGTGTTTGTGAAAATGACTCTATACATATGTTTGAAGGGTGTCTTACCAATGAACTTGTAGAGTTTTTAAAAACTAAGAAACATGCTAGGATATTTGTTCACATGCTAGAATATTTTGAAAATCAGAATCATATCTTACACAGTAGCATATCTGAATCTAAATCGTTGATTAAGAAATATAAAAGAAAGAATAGAATGTTGTGTGAGATGATTGAGAGTCTGAAAATGAAAGGTCAATCTGACAGAAGCATGAAAATTGATGATGAATTTTTGTTTGAAGGTCAAGAATGTTTGTCTCATGTGAGCTTATTTATGCATACATCATTGAAGGTGTTTAATGCATGCTTGTGGTATCTTGACAGCGGTTGTTCTCGCCATATGACAGGGGATAAGTCACTTTTTAAGACACTCAAAGAAAAGATTGGTGACTATGTGACTTTTGGTGATGGAAGTCATGCTCAAGTCCTAGGCAAAGGGACTATCGAGATACCTGGATTATCGCTGTTGAAGGATGTGTTATACATAAAAGGGCTGAAAGCAAATCTGCTGAGCATCACTCAAATTTGTGATGATGATTTCCTGGTACAATTCTCTAAGAAGGGATGCTTGATCATCAATGAAGAAGGGATTCAGGTCTTGGAGGGAAATCGGACTACAGACAACTGTTATGGAGTAGTTCCCACGGCACCCATTTCGTGTAGAAGTACTCGTGTTGATATGTTGGAACTTTGGCGTCACATATTTGGGTATGCTAATTTCAAACAAGTAGCTAAAATGTCCAAACTTGAAGCAGTTGAGGGACTTCCTAAGTTTGGAAAGGTGAAGAAAACCATTTGTGGTGCATGCCAAATGGGAAAGCAAACAAAGGCAAGTCATCACAAGGTGAATGTGATTGCTACTTCTCGGTGTTTGGAGTTACTTCATGTTGATCTAATGGGGCCTACCAGAACTGAAAGTCTAGGAGGAAAGAGATACATTATGGTCATTGTGGATGATTACTCAAGATACACTTGGGTTGAATTTCTTAGAGAAAAATCAGAAACATGTGAGAAGTTGGAAATTCTGTGCAAGAGACTATAAAACGAGAGAGGGGTCCCTATTGCCAAAATAAGAAGTGATCATGGGAGGGAAGTTGAGAATGCAAGATTCGAGTCTTTCTGTGAAAAAAATGGAATCAAAAGGGAATTTTCAGCCCCCAAAACTCCACAACAAAATGGAGTGGTAGAGAGAAAAAATCGGGTGATTCAGGAAATGGCGAGAGTCATATTGCTTAATGTTGAAGGCCAAAATTTCACAAGAATGCCCATTCCATGAAAAGTAAAGAAGGCCCTATTTATGTTCAAATTTCCAGCAAAAAGGTCATTAAAAAGTCCAGCAAAATTCAGTGAAAGAACTGGGCCGGGATATCCAGAGGTTGCCAGACGCCCGGGATCCTTAGGTAATGCAGGACAGCTACTGTAGGATTGAGACAACTCAAGAAAGGTACCACGAAATACAAGAAATGAAGAACAAAGATGTCCTTCTCAAGTACCCACTGGTGCAGCAAAGAATTAGAAAGTATAAAGCAAACATTCATGAACAAAGGAGCTGTACCACAAGGAACCAAGAATGAGAAAATCATACGTAGAAGCAACTGGAAGAGAACTTTCAACCCGGCAGTAAAAGATTCCAACTATTTGGGAATAATGACAACAAGGAAATAACACCGACAGCTAAGTCTGAAAAATGAGAAACCTTGAAAGAAGAGAGATTGAAGGCTAATTGCTGAGGACGCCCCGGAATGGAAAGCCAGCAAATGACTTTTAGAGAAACAGCAATAAAAGATGAAAACTATGAGAAAAAAGGGAAGAGACCAGCCCTTGAGCAACTGTCATAGCACGAGCTCTGAGGGGCAAAAGAGATAAATCACTAGTACCATGGAGCCCTAGAAAATACACTATAAAAGGAAGAGAAAACCCATGTTGAAAGGGAGAGGATTTTCAGTAGGAAGAATATCATAACAAAGTCATTAGAACTCTGTAAAATTTAAGAAAAACAGAGGAATGTCTCCCGGTATCCCAGAAACAGCCATTATAGCACATACTTGGATTCAAAAAGATTCAAACTTTGCAAGTCTAAGAGGCTTGAATAGCCATCAAAGTCTGTAATTTTTGAGCTTATTTGAACCTTGTATCACGTCTTAATGAGCACATTTGTAATCCACAATCAAGAAAAATAATGAAATATCTCATATTGATTTGAGAATTTCTAACAATTACTTTGCATATTTCTTTACTGCTTCTTGCTGCTTAATACATATATATTCTTGCTTGTAAAGCTGAGTCACTGCCCAAGCAAAGCCACTCGGACTTGAGTTCCAAATCCCAAAAGTCTTGTGCAAAAGCATAAGTCTGTGAGAATTGGGTCCAGGATCCTCGTGGCTGAATCATTCTCATAAAATTCACTTACATATATGTATGTGTATTAATATATATATATATATATATATCCTAATAGTGCAGAGAACTAGAGATTCTGGGTTCTTACAAGCCTAATACGTCCCGGAATCCCACAACAATATGCCCGGGGTACTAGGAGGAATCACATTTTTGCCTTGAGGAGATTTATGTGACTTGCGCACAACTTGGTTCGTAATCAGCCCCCATTTAGCTACGGTGAACCAAGCCCAGTCCACCAAAAATACAACTATTTAGCCCAGGATCCTTGGGCCTGTGTGCTAAAGTAAAAAGCACTCTCACATTTTGGCGACTCCACTGGGGACTAGGAAAAAGGAGAGGGAAAAAGCAGTCCCTTCGCAAGCATGGCTCCAAAGCTAGGAAACACCTAGAGGAAGGAAAGTTCCTCTTAGTGCATTCAACATCAAGATCCCAAAAGTGTGGGTTCCTCCAAAAAACGTTCTACCGAGAGACTCTATATGGAATTTTGGGGAATTTCCCAACACAAGATAAGTTTTATGCGTTATTATTTTCTCTGCTTTACAATTTGAACATAATAGATCATTGCCCTGCTTTTTAAAAGAAAAACAGAGGGTCATGTAGTAATATTTAAACAATTATAATATTGTCTCATTGCTTTAAAGAAAAATAGAGAAGTGAACAAATAAAATATATTGATGAAATGAAGATTGTATGAGCTACATAATAGAGAAATGGCCCCACATTTGGGGGCTAATGTATTCTTTCTTTTAAAAAAAAAAAAAATTCATGATATTGTTTCATTTGTTTAAAAAGAAAAAGAAGAAAGAGAAATAAGTGAATCAAAGAGATTTGATGAAATGTAAATTACATAGCAAAGTAATTTCCTCACGTTGTGGGGCTAAATAATTTTGCAGCAACTTGATAATAATATCATATGGCGCAGGTTAACAAAATGGACAAGTTCCTTGGCTCTACCCACGGGTTTAGCAAAATGGAGTAGTTTCATGATCCCAACAAAGCCTTGGAGATCCTTGATCCCAGCAAAGCCTAAGAAATCCTTGGTCCCAACAAATCTGGGGAGATCCTTTATTCCAGCAAGGCTGAGTACATCCTTAATTCCAGCAAAGTCTAGGAGATCCTTGACTCCAGGAAAGTAAAACCTGGGAGATCCTTGATCCCAACAAAACTAAGGAGATCCTTTATTCTAGCAAGGCTGAGTACATCCTTAATTCCAGCAAGGCTGAGTACATCCTTAATTCCAGCAAAGTCTAGGAGATCCTTAACTCCAGGAAAGCAAAGCTTAGGAGATCCTTGATCCCAGCAAAGCCTAAGAAATCTTTGGTTCCAACAAATCTGAGGAGATCCTTTATTCCAGCAAGGCTGAGCACATTCTTAATTCCAGCAAAGTTTAGGAGATCCTTGACTCCAGGAAAGCAAAGCTTGGGAGATCCTTGATCCCAACAAAGCCTGGGAGATCCTTGATCCCAACAAAGCTGAGGAGATCCTTGATCCCAACAAAGCTGAGGAGATCCTTTATTCCAGCAAGGCTGAGTACATCCTTAATTCCAGCAAAGTCTAAGAGATCCTTAACTCCAGGAAAGTAAAGCCTGGGAGATCCTTGATCTTAACAAAGTTGAGGAGATCCTTAATTCCAGCAAGGCTAAGTACACCCTCAATTTCAACAAAGCCTAAAAGATCGTTAGTTCCAGCAAAGGCGAAGTATTTCCACGAATCCAGCAAAGTAAAATGGTTGTGAAAAAAAAAATGGAGGCATCCGGAAAATGGATAGAAGTTTCATAATAGCATCAAGAGAAGGTGGATCAAGCATGATTCAACAACCGCCTCATGTCTTGGGGGCTAAAGCCTATTATGCATTGGACCTTAAATATATTTTGAAGAAAAATCAATAGAAACACTATATTGCAAGTCAGTAGCAAAATCAACATTATTGAAAGCTCAACAACTATACAATACATCTATCATTTCTTACAGCTCAATAATTGGGCTCACCTATGGAAATAACAAGATTTGGAGGAGATACAGAGACCACTGGAGGACACCTACAACTAGCTCTGAAGGCCAACCATGACATCACAACTATTGCCTAATCCTCTCAATGTGCCACTAGTACGTGAAAGAGGGATTGAATGGGAAGCACACAAAATTCACTGCCAATCTTAGTCATTTCATCCAGCACAAAGTAAACTTTGTAGAAAATATACTTTATGATGAATCGGCTCCAGCTGAAGAATATCTCATTGTTAGGATCCCGGGGAGCTCCCATATTTGGGATCCCGGGGGTTCCTATCGCATAAGAAGAAGAAACCTGGAGGGAAAGCAGAATATTGCTTATGAAGGCACTCGGGACCTGAATGTAGCCTACAAGAGGATCTCGGACCACCATCTTACGTGATAGCCCAGGAAGAGATCTTGGAGGAACTTGGGGATACGATGAGTCAAAATTTCCCATCTCCAAGATACCGAGGGGTTCCCATCCTAGAAGAAGGAAGCAATGCCCATGGTTTGAGGGATCCCTTGGACAGAAAAAGAAAGAAGGAGGAAGGCTAATATACTGTTTACGAAGATCCTGGAGAAACTTACAGATATGGAAAGGAAGACATAAATCCTACCAAAGGAAAAACTAGAAGAGGTGAACTTGGGGGCTGACGCAAGGAACCCAGGGCCCATCCTAATCAGCAGTCAGTACAGAAAAAAAGAGCAACTGGTGGAGCTATTGAAAAAATATGAAGATTTATTGGCATGAACTCCTTCAAACTAAATAAGGCACATCCAAAGGATAAATTTCCTTCGCCTAACATCGATCTCCTCATAGATCCAACTAAGGCAACAACAATATCAACCATGAAGAGGCATACCACGATCAGGGAACTCAAAGAGCTTCTTAGAAAGAGTTTCTTACATTAGGAAGTTCACACCAAGACCAACCTTGGTCATTAATGGACTATCCAAACTGTTGAAGAAGGGGAATATTTTCATATGGGGAGTTGGGCAACCAAATGTCTTTCATAAAATTTCAACAAATCATGACTCATTTGCCTACCATATGGGTACTATCCATGGCAAAATCACTATTGTTGTACCTGGGATCTTGATCCCAAGCATGCAAAGCAGTGAAGGACACTGAAATGAGGTATCCCAACATAGAAAAGGCGTGTATGGCAGTTATGCATCTCAACAACTGAATCATTACTTTTCATCCCACCAAATCCTATTGGTGACAAGCTCTCATCCAATAAAAGCCCTCCTCAATCAACTCCTGCAATCTTGAAGAGTAGCCCGGTGGTTAATATTAATTTCCCAATACAACATAGGTCTGAAGGATCCCCAGAGCTATCAAGAGCTAAGCTGTAACAAACTCATTGACCCAGTTCCCCGAAGAAGAGAAATACCTATTAAGTGAGAAGATCTCTAAAAAAGTAGTAGCGGGAGAGATCCTTGTAAAGAAACAGACTATGAGGTTTGTGAAGACAGCCTTCAACGAGCATGACTAGAGGAAGTCATCCTCTTCCAGGATCCCCGTACGAAGATCCCCGTACGAAGATCCCCCACTTCAAGAAAACACCATGACAGAATCATCTTGGTGGAGCTCCTAGCCATCAGTCTACCATTGAGAGCAACCTTAGATGACTCATAAAAGAAGATTCTTTCAATAAAGAATTTGTTCACAACCAAGAAAGGATATTTTAGAAGATCCTCGGAGAAGAAAACAAATCCTCATCCCTTTAAAGAAAAGAAAAGAAATCAGTTCAGTAAGCCCACTTGAAAATGAGGGGCTACAAAGGAACTTTTTCTGAAGATTGAAAAATTCAATGGTCATGAACAAATTTTCCAAGTGGCATGGCCTAGGACTTGGGAAAAGGCAAATTTTCCATGTACCTAGCCCAGGACTTGAGCAAAATAGAAATTTTCCAAGTGGCATGGCCTAGGATTTGAGAAAAGGCAAATTTTCCATGTACCTAGCCTAGGACTTGAGCAAAATAGAAATTTTTCAAGTGGCATGGCCTAGGACTTGGGAAAAGGAAAATTTTCCATGTACCTAGCCCAGGACTTGAGCAAAACAGAATTTTTCCAAGTGGCATGGCCTAGGACTTGGGAAAGGAAAAATTTTCCATATACCTAGCCCAGGACTTGACCAAAACAGATTTTTCCAAGCAACATGGCCTAGGACTTGGTAATAGCAAATTTTCCATGTACCTAGCCCAAGACTTGGCCTAGAACAATTTTTCTAAATACATGGCCCAGAAATTGGCCGAGAGCAAAAGTTTCCAAGTACGACCAAGAAAATGGTCAAAAGCAAAAGTTTATGGGTACAAGCTGTAGCACATACCAGTGCAAATTGTAAGCATATCCTAGAATTGCTAGCAAAAAACGTTAGAAATATACTCTTAGTATCAAATGCGATACCAATATAATTTGGTTATACATATATATCTGCATATATTATTGTTAGTTTGACAAAGTTGATTTATTGAACACCAATCTACAGCCTAACACTAATATGAAGGTGAATTCTAATCTTTCGCAACATGTTAGTACATCCCATGAAGGAAGTGTAGCAATTCCTTTGGAGTTTCCCTCAAAGAATTATTTGATCTACACATTGATTCTACAAACCAGAAAAGTGTCCAAAAACAATTTATTTTCTCGCGTGTGGGCTACAGGTAACCCATGAACTCGGGGGGCTAATGTTGAAGGCCAAAATTTCACAAGAATGCCCATTCCATGAAAAGTAAAGAAGGCCCTATTTATGTTCAGATTTTCAGCAAAAAGGTCATTAAAAAGTCCAGCAAAATTTAGTGAAAGAACTGGGCCGGGATACCCAGAGGCTGCCAGAGGGCTGGGATACCCAGAGGCTGCCAGACGCTCGGGATCCTTAGGTAATGCAGGACAGTTACTGTAGGATTGAGACAACTCAAGAAAGGTACCACGAAATACAAGAAATGAAGAACAGAGATGTCCTTCTCAAGTACCCACTGGTGCAGCAAAGAATCAGAAAGTATAAAGCAAACATTCATGAACAAAGGAGCTATACCACAAGGAATCAAGAATGAGAAAATCATACGTAGAAGCAACTGGAAGAGAACTTTCAACCCAGCAGTAAAAGATTCCAACTATTTGGGAATAATGACAACAAGGAAATAACACCGACAGCTAAGTCTGAAAAATGAGAAACCTTGAAAGAAGAGAGATTGAAGGCTAATTGTTGAGGACGCCCCAGAATGGAAAGCCAGCAAATGACTTTTAGAGAAACAGCAATAAAAGATGAAAACTATGAGAAAAAGGGGAAGAGACCAGCCCTTGAGCAACTGTCACAGCACGAGCTCTGAGGGGCAAAAGAGAGAAATCACTAGTACCATGGAGCCCTAGAAAATACACTATAAAAGGAAGAGAAAACCCATGTTGAAAGGGAGAGGATTTTCAGTAGGAAGAATATCATAATAAAGTCATTAGAACTCTGTAAAATTTAAGAAAAACAGAGGAATGTCTCTCGGTATCCCAGAAACAGCCACTATAGCACATACTTGGATTCAAAAGGATTCAAACTTTGCAAGTCTTAGAGGCTTGAATAGCCATCAAAGTCTGTAATTTTTGAGCTTATTTGAACCTTGTATCATGTCTTAGTGAGCACATTTGTAATCCACAATCAAGAAAAATAATGAAATATCTTATATTGATTTGAGAATTTCTAACAATTACTTTGCATATTTCTTTACTGCTTCTTGCTGCTCAATACATATATATTCTTGCTTGTAAAGCTGAGTCACTACCCAAGCAAAGCCACTCGGACTTAAGTTCCAAATCCCACAAGTCTTGTGCAAAAGCATAAGTCTATGAGAATTGGGGCCAGGATCCTCGTGGCTGAATCATTCTCATAAAATTCACTTACATATATGTATGTGTATTAATATATATATATATATATATCCTAATAGTGCAGAGAACCAGAGATTCTGAGTTCTTACAGGCCTAATACGTCCCGGGATCCCACGACAGTATGCCCGGGGTACCAGGAGGAATCGCATTTTTGCCTTGAGGAGATTTATGTGACTTACGCACATCTTGGTTCGTAATCAGCCTCCATTTAGCTGCGGTGAATCAAGCCCAGTCCACCAAAAATACAACTATTTGGCCCAGGATCCTTGGGCCTGTGTGCTAAAGAAAAAAGCACTCTCACACTTAACAAGAAAATACCTCAAAAGTTTTGGGGAGAAGCTGTCAACACATGTCACATTGGCAATAGAATATATTTCCGAGTAGGAACAAAGAAGACCGCCTATGAGATTTGGAATGGAAAGAAGCCTAAAGTGAAGTATTTCCGGGTGTTTGGAAGCAAATGTTATATTCTAAATGATCGGGAGAATCTTGAGAAGTTTGATGCAAGAAGTGATGAGGGTATTTTTCTTGGGTACTCTACTACGAGTCGGGCGTATAGAGTTTTTAACAAGAGAACTAAGACAGTGATGGAGTCCATTAATGTCAAGATTGATGATGCCTTATCTAAGGTGGAGATGATTAATGATGGAGAAGGGCCGAGCACCAAAGAACCCGATGTTGAGGTCGAAGCTCTTGATATAGAAGTTGAAGAACCTACACCAGAAGAAGAATCGACTCCCATCAACCCAAGAATGGAAACGGGATCGATGTCTAGAACATCAAGTCCTCTTACTCCTCCGGAAGTCCATCCTCCCATCTCTCGAAGTGATGAAGTCTCCACATCAAAGAAGCCATCTTCAAGAGTAATTAAGAACCATCCAGAAAGCAACATCATAGGATCTCTAGATGAAGGTCTTCATCTCAGAAAAGGAAACATCCTATTGGCCAATCATGTAACATATCATTGCTACCTTGGTCAATTTGAGCCAAAAAGGGTAGAAGAGGCCCTTTAAGATAAGAATTGGGTTAAGTCAATGCATGAAGAGCTGAATCAGTTTGTGAGGAATGATGTGTGGGAACTTGCTCCAAGGCCTGAAAATGTTCATGTCATAGGCACAAAATGGATTTTCAAAAACAAAACCGATGAAGATGGAGAGATAATTCGAAAAAAATCTCGGTTAGTAGCTCAAGGATACACTCAAGTAGAAGGAGTAGACTTTGATGAATCCTTCGCTCCTGTGGCAAGACTTGAATCCATTCGAATTCTCATGTTCATTGCATGCACTATGAACTTCAAACTCTATCAAATGGATATAAAATGTGCATTTCTGAATGGATACCTAAATGAAGAAGTGTTTGTTAAGGAACCAAAAGGATTTGAGGATCCTCACTTTCCTGATCATGTGTTGAGATTGAAGAAAGCCCTTTATGGCTTAAAACAAACACCTAGAGCTTGGTATAATTGGCTTACACATTACCTCCTAAATAGAGGATTCAAAAGAGGATATGCCGACCGAACTTTGTTTGTCAAAAATGATGAAGATTATCTCCTTGTGGCACAAGTTTATGTTGATGACATAGTGTTTGGGGCTACCATTGAAGATCGTGCTATTGCATTTTCTGAGGAGATGAAGAAGGAATTTGAGATGAGTATGGTGGGGGAACTCACATTTTTCTTGGTTCTTCAAGTCAAACAACAAAAGGAGGGTATATTTGTTTCACAAGAAAAGTATGCTAGAAACATTGTCAAGAAGTTTGGACTAGACTCCAAAAAACATGCCTCCACTCCCATGAGCTCATATACTAAACTGAATGTTGATTCTTCTGGAGTAGAAGTAAGTCCTACCTTATATAGGAGTATCATTGGGAGTTTACTTTATCTTACAGCTAGTAGACTGGACATTGCATTCAGTGTTGATGTTTGTGCCAGATATCAAGCTAATCCAAAGGAATCTCACCTGACTACAGTTAAGCAAATCATTCGATATGTTAATGGAACTTCAAAATATGGTCTGTGGTATTCAAAAGACTCAAATGCTTGTCTTGCCGGGTATTCAGATGCTGACTGGGCTGGTAGTGTAGACTATCGGAAGAGTACTTCAGGAGGCTGCTTCTACCTTGGTAACAATCTTGTCTCATGGATGAGCAAAAAATAAAATTCCATGTCTCTATCTACTGCTGAAGCAGAATACATCGCCGCTGGAAGTTGCTGCACTCAGCTTCTTTGGATGAAGAAATTACTTCATGATTATGGAATTCTTCAAGAAATGATGTGTGTCTTCTGTGACAACACCAGTGCCATCAATCTTTCCAAGAATCCTGTCCAGCATTCAAAATCTAAACACATAGAGATACGTTACCATTTCATTCGAGATCTGGTAGAGGAAAGAGTTGTGTGTCTTGAGTTCATACACACCGACAATCAAAAGGCGGACATCTTCACCAAGCCTCTCGATGGTCTATGGTTTGAATCACTCCGTAAGACCATTGGTGTTGGTACAATTTCTTGACTCTCTTGTGTGATGTGTGCTTCACATATTTATAATATGATAAGTTTGTTTGTGTTGGGGCACACACTACTTTGTTGGCTTTTTGTGTAGCATGATTTTAATTGTTTGTATATTTGTGCATACTTTTGTTCATTTTTATTCTTGATCAATCTTTTTCTTCTTTTATGTCAAAAATCCAAAAAATCACATAAAAATTAGAAAATCAAAAAGTTTGATTGACATAGTTGAGTTTTGTCTCAATTCTTGTTTTGCCTTGTACCTTTGTGCTAATGGCTTTGTGCATTTTCGAGCATAGCTTGTTTCTTTGCACTCTTATCACTGTGGGAGAAATCTTGAAATCTATGTGATTGTTGTAAATAAATTTTCAAACTTGTCATGACTGATTAGTGAATGGTTATGATGATCTTGAGACATGCATAGACTTGTGTTTATATATCTTCTCACTCTTTATTTTTTGTTTTTGCTAAAAAGAGCTCACCAAATGTAAATCTCCAAATGAAAAGAGATATTGAGCTGCAAAAGCCTGTCGCACATACTAGTATTCGACTAGGAAAAAGGGAAAGCGACCAAAAATTAAAGTGAATGTTTATTCAAAAAAGCCAAAGGCTTGTTCATTAAAGTGAAATATCAAATATCACTCTCACAATGAGAGGTGATTGTCTCAAAAGGATCAAAAAGATCAATTGTTATAATTGAAAGTGGAGTCAAATGTAAAGCTCCAAGATATGTTATCAAGTTTTGTGGGAGGTCATATATATATATTTCTATAATTGTGATGGGTCACTTGATCTAGTGCTAATTGTGTATGTCTTGGTTGAATTGATCATTGAAGTTTCACATTAGACTAAGGATTATCTCATTGTTGATATCCACACACAACACACAAGTTTATGTTCAATAAATGCCATATTCATTTGTGTGATTGTACTTGTTTAAATATGTTTTCACATGCTCAATCTATGTTGATTCAAGCACAAAAAGATTTTTGAGTGTTTTAGGTGTTTTTGGAAAGTATTTTGTTCTTAAAATCTGAAAATTTCAAAAATTCATTTTTGCCCTGTTTTGGCGACTTAGTCGCAGACCTCAGTCGCGAGTTCGCGGGTCAATTTTGGCGACTTGTTCGCGACTGGAAGGTCTACCTGCGAGGGAGTCGCGAGTTGAGCCGTGAAAATCTCTGAGTAACCCTCGCGACTGGACCTTCCACTCGCGAAAAACACTTAGAAAATTTTTCAAAATTTTGTCTTTAAGTGTTTTGGCGGCTTGACATAGCGACTTGTTGGCGACTCACTTCAATCGCGAAAATAGCGTGTTCTGCAAAATGAGCTCATTTTCAACACTTTTCTCAAAAAGGGGTTCTCATTTGCCTGTCTTGAACTCTGTGTTTGTTCATTTTCTGATCTTACTTTCACTTATGCATCATCACTATGGTAATCTTCAAATTCTTTCAACAACTTGTTACCATTCAATCTATCTTCAAGGAAAGGTATGAGTTTTGTTCTCTACTCTTTGTTTTGCCTTTTCCTCATGTTTTTGTGTTCTCCTTGGTGTTCATATTTCTCTTACCTGTGTTTGATCTCTTGAGTGTATGATGTTCTCATTTTTGTGTGGTTTTAATCTGACCCACTCTATTGTGTAGCTACATTTGGGTCATTTTTGTCCCTCATTGCTATTTTCTGGACATTTCCATCTAGCTTTTAAGGTTTTTTCATTATCTCTAAATTTTCACTAACCCACTGCTAATAATGTCTGTTGGATTGTGTTCTTTCTTTTCCTCTATTCATGATTCAGACTGGAAATGTCACCATTCAAGAAAGCAGCTGTGAAAGGAGGCAGTTCCAAATGGAAGGAACATGTCATTGATGTTGATGACTACTCACCTCAAACAAAAGGGACTCGTTCTTCATCAAAAAGATTCGATCCCAACAAGTTCAGATCCTATGCTGCCTATTAGTCTCATGAGAATTATTTCCGAAATGCTACACCATTACTAGAAAGACCTGTTGATCAATCATCACTTCATGATACTGACATTTCGAAATGGTTTGCTCACAAGGATTGGAATTACCTTCTCTCTGATCTGGATGACGCGTATGAAGATTTGGTAAAGGAATTTTATGCCAACGCGATTGTGGAAGAACATGAACTTAATTGCTGGGTTAGGAAAAAGAGTTTTTCAGTCTCTCTTGCATATTTGGCAGAGATCCTTCACATCAACCGACCAATGTTTCGACACTCACCGGTTTATGATAATCTTTGTCCTGATGAGGAACTACTCAAGGAGGGTCTTGGACAAGACTTGGAATTCTCATCCAATGGAAACTCCGTTAGTGTTTCCTCTCTTCCTCCAAAACTGAGAGTGCTTACAATTGTGATGTTTCACAATTTGTACCCCTTATCAAGCACTGGATATATGAACCTCGGACGTGCTTTGTTTCTTCATGATCTAATCTCTGATGTAGAAATTGACATTTGTGCTCATATCTTTCATGTTCTGCGCAAAACGGTTCTAAGAACTGAGTCCCGAATATGCATTCCTTTCTGCTGTCTCATTTCAAGGATCTTGAAACTCAAGAGAATTTATCCAACGGCAGATGAATCTCCTCACTCAAAACCGAGTCCAATCAACATGCGTACATTCAACGCAAGCATTGGACATAGTCAGAAGAGAGCCAAACCGGAAACTTCCGCATCTCACAGTGGCTCTCATTTCAGCACTCTCTCCCATGATGAAAAACTTAATCACATTGTATCCTCTATACACGAGTTGAATACAAAGATGTCTGGACTCACATCTACTCTACACCATCACAGCACTCGATGGGATATGAAGTTTACCTCACTTCAAACTCAATTGGATCAGATTCAGAGAAGGCTAGAAGAGAATGTATGGCCTATTCCATGACAAAAAGGGGGAGTGATAGCCTGATCAGAGGGGGAGGATATTACCTAAAGGGGAGTGTTTCTGCATTCTTCTTCAGTTTAAGTTGTTATATTGTGTTTTGTACCCATGTTGCTTATGTAAGCTTTTAGGGTTATGTTTTATGCATCTTTGTAGGCTTTATGGTTTGTACCATGCTTTATGCAGCCTTTTATGCTTTGTTTAAATCAGTACTTCTATCTAAATGTCTTGCATTTTGTTTTAAGTACTGTCACTCTTGTGCCCTTGTAGGATTGTTCCTAGATGCATATACTTAGTGTATTATGCATTGGTTGAGTGTTAGGCATACAAGTAACTTGTTTTGTTCTTGTTAACTTGTATGTTCAAGTGTTCATTCCAAGTGTGAATGAACACTGTGATCACTACCTTGTGGTGATTACTTGGTTGATCAAGCCATGATTTGAAACTTCACTTCATCCTTGCTTGATCACCTTAAGTCTGTTTCATATGCATTTCATACTTTTATGCATACAATGATCATGGTATATTGTTGTGTTTCAGGAGTTTCATGTTCTTATGATTCAAGTGCTTCACAGCTTCTAGAGTTAGGTGTGAGTGAGTTTTGCTTAACTGTTCCCAACTCACATGTTAAGTCTAGAGTCTGTTTTAGGGTTTTGTCACGGAATAGCCAAAGGGGGAAATTGTAAGGTTGAATTTAATCAACCATCTTATTGGCTTTATTCCGTACCAAATTTGCTTGTATTTCAGCCTTTAGTAACCTTGTATTTAGGTAGGTTTGTTGTAAGGGTAGTGAGTGAGATAGAGTGGTGATTGCTCAAAAGTGTGCAAGAAAACAGATACTCGTGGCTTGATCTCGCGGGTGACTCGCGGCTGCAAGCTGCCAAATGCAATACACGTGCCAAACATGCCAGAAAGTGAACAGTCATACTAGCTGGAGCACTACAAGACAAAACAGGACAATTGGCCATACGGTTATCTCATGACTGGGTCTCGCGACTCAGTCAAGTCGCGAGGCCAAGCCGTGAGCCACCCTTGTTTTGAAAAACCTAACGTTTCACATTCTCCTCTCACCCTAGTATAAATACCCCTTATACCCACAAATGAAAGAGAGCTTCCAGAGAGAATTTTGAGAGAGAAACCCTAAAGAAAAACAAGATTGATTCACCTACAATCTATAGATTATAGTTTCTTCAAATTCCTCAACTCTCTTCCTCTCCATTGTCAAACCCTTAAGAGGCATTTTACCAAAACCTTGTTCTCACCATATTCATCACTGTGAGAGGGCTGTTTGGTGTTCTGGGAAGCAGTTAGGAAGGAACCAATCTACATTGGTTGATGCTACGGTCTAGTAGCGGAATCCGGGAAGCTAGAAAAGAAAAAGGTTCGGCGCAACCTCGTTGGAGTAAGAAGCTTGGAGGGCTTAGGTGCACTGGGTAGATTAGGCTTGGAGGGTCTATTGCTGTCCATGTATTTCAACTATATTTTCTAGTGGATTGTTTACCGCTTGGAGGGCGGAGAAGAGGTTTTATGCTGAGGGTTTCGGTTTCCTCTTCGATAACATATCGCGTGTTGTCTTTGTGTTTGCATCTTCCTTCCCTTTTATCTTTGCCTTTTATTATCTGCTGTGGGTTGTGATTTTAATTTGGCTTAGATAGTTTTTCCAATTCTATATTATAGCTTATGTTCATTTTCCGCACACTAGTTGTTTGACATAAAGCTTGAATTGGTTAATTTGTAAATTGGGGGTCTAAACGTTCAAGGGTGTTTATACACATATTTGAACTTTCAAAAACGACAAAAAATGTGCTTTGAGCCTTGACCGATCGAAGAGAGAGAGAAAGAACTTTAGAAAAAGTTTGAATAGTGATAGAACACATGAAAAACTTAGGATTTTAAAAACTCTTTGAATGATTTTCAATTGATTGAAAAACAAATTCTATCAATCGAAAATTACATTCGATTGATCCAGAACCAATCGAACCAGGAAGATTCAAAGCAAATTTTTAATCGCAATTTCAATCGGTCGAAAGACAAGTTCGATAGATTGAAATTCTGGGAAAAAAAAAATTTAAAAATAGAGTAATTTTATACAGAAACTCCTCAAAACATAGTATTTTATGAATAGAATGCATGAGTATGAGATGAAGTGCTTTTCAAAAACACTTGTGTTGAACCCAAATCTCTCAAAAATAAGATTTTCAATTAATTTTACTTAAATTCTCAAACTTCAAACACATTTTGCATTATAATCAAGGAAAATTCAATCTTGGATGGCCAAAACAAGATCACATACAATAAAATGTACAAAATTTAGCAAAGAATAACTTGTGTAGTGTGTGAACTAGTAGAAACTTGAGATACATATGAGGTGATATGTGAATAGTAATCAAGCACAATTTCTTCAAAATTCATCACATAAATTTGAAAGAGACTATCACCTAAAGAGTTACATCATATAACTCCCACATCTCTTAGAAAACAAGTTTGCAATCATGTAAGTTTCTTGATTTGCCTTATATTGTACACACCAATTTTATTTGATCAGAAACTTATCAAAATAACCACGATAATGTACACATTAATTTTAATTGATTGAATTAATTATAGTCCAATAATATACACACCAATTTCAGCATTTAAACCGAGACTACATCTTATGTTCTTTTTGTGCATGTGCTTCACTTTCTCAAGCACAAAATCTTATGATATGTACTAAAGTGTTTATGATTGGCTAGTAAACAGTAGTGAAATGGTTATTTATACCTTTCTCATTAAGTTCAAGTCCAACAATCAAATGCATGTGACGTCAAGATCAAGATCAAGTGATCAAAAACTATAAACATCTTTCTACACAACATGCACTACAAAGCTCAAAGTAGTAAAGTGCAATAAATAAGCTCATCCAAGCTAAACAAGGTACATAAACATGTTATGTAAAGATAATATGGCCAACCTTGATTTCAAATCCAAAAAATAATAATAATAATGCAAAACACATTTTGCTTCCCTTTTCCTTTTTTTTTTTTTTTTTTTTTTTTTTGGAAAAGAAAATTTAGAGAAAAAAAAAAAAAAAAAAAAACTTAGAATGAAATGCATGAATGTTATGCCATGCAAATCTTAGAAAAGCAAAGGAAAAAAAATAACAAAGAAAAATGGTTACAAAGAGTAGAGCGATGAACCATAAGGACTATGTCAGAAAGACTCAATTAAATTGAGCCTTTTGCATCCAAAACTTTTTAGATGCAACTCTAGCATTGGAGTTATTATTCACATTTGAATGCTGAGCAACTCTAGGATTGGAATAAAGGTTTAATACCTTTACCAATTCACCAATAAGTACCATAAGATCCTGTACTTAAGGCACAGGTACTTTTGGTTTATTTACTCGCTTAGCAGCTTGCAACTTGAAACAGTTTGGACAAATGTACCCAGACTTTCCATAAAAATGACAAACCCATGCAAGTCTATCATGCAACTTGTCCTTAGAAAAAGTAGAATTCTAAGGCTTAGACTCTTTAAGATCAATTGTAATCTTCCTAAGAGGTGTAACTTCTACAGGTTTGACAACCTCACTCACGAAGGGTTCAGAAGAAGAAACAAATTTTGTGGAATGAGTTTCAGGCACAAAGATACTTTCTGCAAAACCTAAACCAGTTTTGTTTGAAGGAAACTTTTGAACATTCAGCATGTGATCAAGTTTGAAACTAGTAGACCTATTTGTTTATTCTCTAACAACAGATAATTTAAGTTCCAAATTCTTAACTTTATCAAGCAAAAGCAAGTTCTCAGTCTTCACGTTATTTAACAATTCATTAGCATCAAATAGTTTCAAAAGCAAAATTTTCTTGCCAAGTTCAAGAGATGAAATTTTCTTTAAGCCTAAATCAACACTCATAACATCCTTTGCAGCAACTTTGCAAAGTTTATTGTAGATTTCTTGCAAATCTGCATCATCAATGAGTTCCCCATCAGAAGGGTTCTCTTCAACAACAACACTTTCATCACTATCAGACTCATTGTCAGAAATTTCATCATCACTAAGGGTTACAGTCATAGCCTTACCCTTAGACCTCAAGAATGTAGAACATTCTGATTTCACATGACCATACCCTTGACATCCAAAACATTGTTGACCTATAGAATTATTGGAAGTTTGACCTACTTTCTCTTTAGGTTTTTCAATGTTGTTTATCTTAGTGGGATCATTCATCCTAAAATTTCTAGGTTCAGCATTGTTTTTACCTCTTGCCCTTCTGTTATTGTTTCTAAGAAATTTTCTAAAGTTCTTGGCAAGGTAAGCAATATCTGTTGCAGAGAGATCATCATCAAATCCATTCACATCAACATCATCAACAGACGTAAGAGCCATTGATTTGGATTTGTTTGTTTTAGGTAGGTCCAACTCATAGGATTGAAGAGATCCTACAAGTTCATCAACAAGGATAAAGTCCACATCCTTGTTTTCAGTGATGACAGTCACTTTGGGTCTAAAGTCCTCAATCAAGGATCTAAGGATCTTTCTAACAATTTTAGGTTGATTATAGATTTCACCCAGATTATAAGCAGAGTTAACAATATCATTCAATTTAGCATAGAATTCATTAAAACATTCATCATCAAACATTCGAATACTTTCAAATCTAGAAGTTAACTGCTGTAGTTTGCTAATCTTAACTGTCTTTGTGCCTTCATGCACAGTTTAGAGAATATTCCAAGCAGTATGAGCAACCTCAACATTAGAGATTCTCTTGAATTCCTCCATAGAAACAACATTAAAAATAGCATTCATAACTTTGCTATTAAAAGCGGCTGTTTCTTTCTGAGAAGTTTGTCACTCACTAACTGGAGTAGTGGGCTTCTCCCATCCGTATTCAATAGAGTTCTAAACTCTCTCATTAATAGATTTTAGGAATGATTTCATTCTTACTTTCCAATATGCATGGTTGTTCCCATCAAAGTGAGGTGGAATCACAAGAGAGTGACCGTGTTCCATGACAACAAGGGTCAAGGATCAACTCTTAGATCAAAGGATCTAGAAAAATAGAGCTAAACCGCTTTGATACCACTTGTATGTTTTTAGACTCCTTAAAACACAACCAGATTAACCTAGTTAATTAGCCAAGTGATTACTTAATCAAATTATTCAAATCTAAGTTAACACAAATATATCATATCATTGTCAAGTGCGGAAAATAAATAATATAACGATATGATAATTCAGGAAAACCAAACTGGTAAAAAATCTGGGGAGGATTTAACTTAGCTATCCTCAAGGTAAAACAAATCCACTATGAAAGAATTGAAATTTACACAATAACGACTTAGACTACTAACATCCTATTGCTACCTCGAGTAGGAAATTTACTACCACAACCACGTGACAGCTCCAAATCCATGGGCCACTTCTTTCTTGGATTCACAGCAAGTACAAGCACTCTCGCTTGTGTATCTTTAAGCTCTTTATGTAGCAACTGAATTGATCATCAAGTTCTTGACATAATCTTGATTCTTGATAACTCTAAGTATATGTGAAGACAAAAACCTCTAGATCTCACAAGAGATTTACATACACAGCATAAACAACAACAATAAAATATTGCTAGGGTTTTTCTTTTTATACTTAAGGCAAACCATAAAACCCTACATGTCAAACGGGCTTGGGCTGAGTTGGAAAATTCTACAGAAAAACAATCTGCACAAGTTTTGATTGATCGAGTCTAATTCTCAATCAATCGAGCTAGGCAGATTTACATAGTAAATCCTACAGTACATTTGATTCCAATTTTACACATAAACATACTCTAAGCAAATCTAAAAACAAGACTTAAACGTTTTGATCATGGTTTGCCAACATTACAAAATGAAGTTCTAATATATTTAAATCTAAACTCTTAGAACCCAACACATATTGATTAAGGTTGAAAATCAAATCCGTAATAATTGTTGAAATCAAATCCATATTTGATATTGGCACAATTAAATATATTTAATTAATGAATATGTTAAATATTCAATTAAATATATCTAAGAATTCATTGCAAAATACAAAAAATATGTAATTAAAGAATATGTTCAATTGTAAAGTTATCTTGCTGTTTTTTGGATATGTAATTAATGAATATGTTGGATAGCACTTCAAAATTCACCTCCTGAATTCCCAGCTTTTTAATTATAGGTGCTAAATAAGCCAAAAACCAAAATTTCATACGAAAATATATAGTTCAAATATATAAGTCATTTGCATTTTTTATGAGCGGAGATTTTTTCTGTAAGGGATTTGTTTGTTTTATTTTTTTTAAAGGGGTCAACAGCTACATATTGGTTTATGTGACCTCTTTAATTTTTAGGTTTTTGGGGAATACATTTTCAATTTGCAAGGAGGGAAGAGTATGAATTTTTTAACCAAAATTTTCAAATAGTTTATATTATTACATGGCCTTCTCTTGATAGATTCATCCCTGCCTATACCAAAGAAGATTTAAGAGCCTTCTCTCTTGAGCCAAATCGAAAAACCCTTGAGTACTGTCCATCTTGTGATCCAGAATATTGAGTATTTGAAAAATTTGCTTGAAACCGTTGAATTTGTTTCCTGTGAGTGCCCCATTGTATCATTGTTTTGGTTTACAACAGAAAGCCTCCACCTTCCCCACCCCCCAGAAGGATATTGGACCTTCTTCAACATTTTCATTGCCGAAGTGTAGTCTCATGGTATTCATTCATCTACTTCGTTTTGGTTTACTAAAGTCTTTGAACTTCTTTGTCCTCAGGGACCAAAAAAAAAAGAGAGTCGTTGAAGTTCTGTTCTGAAAAAGAGGTCTTGGAACTTGTTGTAACAATGGCCAACAAGCAAGGAGAGGGCCCAGCTATTGGGATCGATCTGGGTACAACGAATTCATGTGTGGCAGTGTGGCAAAATGAAAGATTAGAGATAATAGTTAATGATCAGGGTAACAAGACCACTCCCTCCTATGTTGCTTTCACTCCTATGGAGCGCTTGGTAGGTGTTGCCGCCAAGAACCAGGTGGCCAGGAACCCCACCAACTCTATATTTGGTAATCTTCAATGAACGTTTTTTCCTTTCAAACAAAAAAAAGGATTAATAAAAAGTTTCATGATGTTGTTCATGATGTTTGACTGATGCTAAGATGGATAAGAGATGCGTCCATGATGTTGTTCTTTCAGGTGGTTCTTCCCGAATTCCCAAGGTGCAGCGGTTGTTGCAAGACTTCTTTGATGGGCAGGAACTTTGCAAGAGCATTAATCCCGATGAGGCTGTAGCTTATGGAGCAGCTGTTCAAGCTTCAATCTTAACTGGTATGAGAAATGGGAAACTTCAAGACATCGTGCTCTTGGATGCCACCCCTCTCTCCCTTGGTGTATCAGTTCGCGGAACAGAGATGTCTGTTTTGATTCCAAGAAATACTGCTATTCCCACCAGGAAGGAGGGGTTCTTCACCACCACCGCACCACGGTTGACAATCAAACTTCTGTACACGGTTTGGCAGGCTTTGTTCCCTACAACTAAGGTGTTCCACCAGCAAATAACATACTCTGATCATGATCCTATACTCATAAACACCCAATATTCTGTCCAGCAGGTTCAGCCACAGCATAAGCAGCATCACAGGTTTGAGGAAAGATGGGCGACTCATGAAGGGTGTGAGGAAAATATCAAGGAAGCATGGTCCTAGCACATGCCTAATGGCAGCCTTATGTTTCGACTGTGTGAGAAGATTAAATGTTGTTGAATGCAGCTGGTTTCTTGGAGTCGAGAGATCTTCGGGAACATCAGACACCGGTTGGATGAAAAATAGAAGGTACTAGAGGAGCTGATCAACATAGGCTATGGCGACAACCTGGACCGGATTAGCCAAGTGCGAGATGATATTAATGACTTGTTACTCCATGAAAAGGTGTTTTGGAGGCAAAGATCAAGAGCCATATGGCTCCCAATAGGGGACAAAAATACCAAGTTTTTTCCACAGACGAGCAAGCCAAAGAAGATGAAAAAATCATATTAAGGGCCTGGATGGTATGTCGCCATTTTTCTTTTAGAAATATTGGCACATAGTGGGTGGGAATGTCATTGAAGCATTGCTCTCAGTCCTAAACTCGAGCCACATCCTTAACAAGATGAATTTCACACACATCCTACTCATCCCAAAGCTTAAGGATCTGCAACATATGGCAAACTACCGCCCTATCAGTTTGAGCAATGTGGTGAGTTGTATAGTCTCAAAAGTTTTGGCTAATCGTGTAAAAACTATCCTCCTGAATATCATCTTTGATAAACAAAGCGCATTTGTTCCAGGGATGTCATACTAGCCGTGTCGAAGTGGAAGGTGGGAAGTGGTAACTCAATGGATATTGCATGTCATGTGTGGTTGCCTCGGCCACCATGTTTCCGGAGAGATGGGTTAGGATCGATGAAGGTGAGGGAGTTGGTGGATGTAGCTACAAGTCAGTGGGACAGAGCAACGCTAGCATATTGGTTTGAAAGACATACATGTGATGACATTCTATGAATACCTTTAAATAACTTGCATGGCAATGATGTACTTGTTTGGAAGGAGAATAAGGCCTAGAGATTTATGGTCAAAACAGTGCAAAGACTGCTCATCTAGGAAGCACTGATGCAGCTGGGAGGGTGCCGCATCGGAGTCCGATGCAGCTCAACGTGAGGTGCGGCCACTGACGTAGCTGCCCACGCAGTGCCGCCTCTAATTTTTTTTTTTTTTTTTTTTTTTTTTTTTTTTTTTTTTTTTTTTTTTTTTTTTTTTACGGATTCACGCCGACTCAGCTCCGATTCGTGTAGACTTGGCTTTGATTTGTGCCAATTCGGGCCAATTAGCTTCTAACTGAGTAGATTCGGCTAGAATTGGGTCGTATCGGCCGACGGCTGAAACTGACCAAAACAGCCGAAATCGACTTTGAATGAGGCCCAAACATCCTAAATATGTCCTTCCTCAATTTTATTCTGAATATTTGTTGCTTCTTTTGTTTTTTTTTTTTTTTTTTTTTTTTTTTTTTTTTGTGTTTCTTGCCTTTGAAAATATATTTGAAATGAAAAGGATAACATATAGAAAATATATAGAAAAGGATGTTGTTTGCATGCTTTCCCAGTAGTGAAATATATTCGTTATCATTTGTTGTTTGGATGCTTTCCCAGAATGTTGTTTTCATGCTTTCCCAGAATAAAAATATATTTTTGATTGAAATATATAGAAAATATAAATGAAAATATTTTAATAATTTTTTAATTGCCACACTCCGCTGCACCTGTACCCTATTTTTTCAAAAATTGCCGAGTACCGCACCCACACCCGAATCCAGAAACACACCCGTGCTTCATAGCTGCTCATCCCTCCTGGGTAGTGGTGGCATCACATTCAATCCAGGGTGTAATTTAAAATTTTTTATTTGTTTACCCTTAAAAAAGAAAATTAAGAACACCCTCAAGAAAAATTAGGAACACCCTCAAATTAAATTAAAAAAAATTATTTGTTCTAGTTTCAAGCAAAAAAAAAAAAAAGCCCAAAAAAAATTTTTGAACTAAAATCTACCCAGAATAAAAAAATAAAAAAACAACAGAGCAAGCCTACTAGGGAAAAAAAGCCCAACATCAAAATGAACAGATTACATATGGTAGCAAACCCACGGATTACAAATGCAAACCAACTAGATTATAGGTAGTAGCAAACCCATGGATTCTAAAAAAAAACAAAAAAAAAAAAAACAAACAAACAAACCAAAACCCAATATATGCGTCCGACTCATCAAGTAAAACAAAAATTGAAATCAGAAACCTAACCTAAAGAAAAAAAACCTCATCAACCATCAACGACAACAACCAACGGACGGCGCAAGCTCTAGAGCACATCAGTCATCAGTGATCGGGCCTCAAACTCGAGCTCTAGAGAACATCGGGCATCGAAGATTGGAGATCGGTCTGATCGGATTAGAGATCGGTCACACCTTGATGTGCTGCCCGATAGTGCTGCCCCTCGGCTTACCCTCAGGCCTCCCTACTCCCTCAACCTTAAGGTATTTCATCTTTTTCTCTCTTTAGTCTCTTACATATACGGGTTAATGGGTTAATGGGTATGGGTTTCTCTCTTAGACTCTCTATCTCTCTCTCTTTATCTGAAGATTGAAAGCAAATGAGAGTCTCTCTCTCTCTTTGAGACTTTATCTGATTACTTAGCTTTCCTTATCACTTTATTAATATTTGCCCTTGTTTTTGGGTTTATCAATTGGTGTTGGTGAGATACAATTAATTTTTTTTTAGTGTATTGTGATTTGTGATTTGTGATTGTGAATTTACCTGATTAGCTCTTGTAATTGGGGGCCATGGGGCTTGTCTGTTGAGTGGGGGGTAAATGGAGGCATGGGGCCGGGGTGGGATATTTGAATTGGGGGAAGTAAATGCACATGGGGTGTGTGCTAGTGCAACTAATAAATAATAATTTAATTAACCAATAATTAATTGGGGGAAGCAAATAATAAACAATAATTAATAATTTAATTAACCAATACATTATAAAAGACAAACAAATTAAATTATGTTAGACTAAATAACAATTAATTATTTTATAATTAATGAAAAAACAACAAATTATAATTTATAAAAGACAAACAAATTAATAAAAGAACTAAATAACAATAATTAATAATTTTATTAATATTTCAAATGAACTTATAATTTATTGTTTATTCTTTTGCTGAAATTATGTATTTGCTTGTTTTTTATTGTTCTTGTTGTCAATATATGAATTGATCTTTTTATTAGATTGTGTAATTTATTCTTCTTAAGAAATAACCTAGAAATTTTTTTAAAACCGCCACTATCTCGGTGGGGATCACTCTATGGCTGGCACGAATGGATGGGTCTGGAAATCCGTGTGGGCGCTCAATACTCCTCCAAAGGTAAAAAATTTCCTACGGAGGGCTTGTTCTAATATCTTGCCTGGACAACTTACACAGAAAAAAGTTGCAAATAGAGCCTCTCTGTATGGTGTGCCACCAACATAGAGAAACGGTATGCCATGCTCTTTGGGAATGCCCCTTGGCTCGTAATGTGTGGAGACTAGTCAGTGGTAAGATTCAGACAAGCGAGGCAGGCTACCAAAAGACGAGATGGAGCGATGGATGATTGCTGCATGGGCAATATGAAGGGCACTTAACAAGTTTTGTTTTGAGGACTTCCAGCCTAGACCTGAAACTATCATTCGCGAGGCTATGTCCATTTTGCATGAATATCAAAAGTTAGTGGCAAACCAACGTACACATTAGTTGTTTGAAGGGATAGGTGTAATGATGTTTCTTGATTTTTTTCTTTGTCCCGGGTGTCAGGCTAGTATGTGTAGCCTTGGAGCACATCAGGACTCTTACAGCTTTGTACTTTTATCTCATTATTTTAATACAAATTTTACCTTTTCAGTCAAAAAAAAAAAAAATTTTTAAAAGTGGAAAGAAGGAAACTTCGAGGTTACGGGATATACCTTGTCAAGAAAAAAAAGAAAAAGGGCTTAAGGAAATTGTACCGTCTTTAACCTTTCATGGTCAAAAGTGTCTCATGTATACTGCTTTCTTCTATTTCGTTTTGCATTTTTCTAAAAGCACCCGCCCATGTGCATGTTAAGTATTTAGGGCCTTCAACCTTTCAGTTTTAAAGTGCGCCATAGTCTACTTTCATCTACTTTAGTTTCGATTAACAAAAGTCTTTGGGCTTCTATTCCCGACGACAATGTCCGACCAAGGAGAGGGTCCGGCGATAGGGATCGATCTGGGAACGACGTACTCGTGCGTAGGACTGATATTGGGTCGGGTCGGATCGGGTTTACTGTGACCCGAAACCCGACCCGACAGAAATTGGGTTTAACTGCCTTAAAACCGACCCGACCCGATTTTTCGGGTCGGTAATCGGGTCGGTTTTCCGGGTCTCGGGTCGGGTCTCGGATTGGACTTTTTTTTTTTTTTTTTTTTTTTTTAAATGGAGGGCTGATGCAATTGGAATTATACCAGGCCTGACAGAATTCCAAGGTAATAATGATAAGCCCAATTTTTCATAACAAAACCAAATAAGCCCAAAGAATAATTTTACTATTTAAGCCCAAAGAACCAAAACCTGCATATCTACACTTGGGCAACGAATTTTTCAACAAAATCAAATAAGCCCAAAGAATAATTTTACTATCTAAGCCCAAAGAACCAAAACCTGCATATCTACAATTAGGCAACGAAATTTCAAGGAATATTGGTAGATTGGTAGATACAATTCAAGCATAGAAAGTCTGCAAGTTCAGGAACTTACAGCCAAAACACTCAACACATACACATCCTTATTCAGCCAATATTTCCTAATAACTAGTACAAAAACCTGCTATCAACACTGCTGTTCCCATCAAAATAACCATCTGGGCTCCCAATGTTTTGATCAAAACAAGGATATAATTAAAAGAGAAAAAGATTGAAGATTCACCTATTCAAGTCTATGGCAATAGCAGAATTGCCAGACACATTAAGATGAACTTTCAGGGAAAAAACAAAAAAACAGAAAAGAATATCTTGAAGTAAACCAAATAATACAAAAAGGGCCAACCCACAAACACAAACAAAGAAGAAATTTTTAGACATCTCCAGATCATTGAACATCAAAATTACAAGCTAAAGTAATTACAAAAGAGCTTCCATTTCCAAACTCCAAGTGAAAGTTGCTCCAATATTTTCCACCTACAGCACCAAAGGGGAAAAATCAATAATAAACAAGTCATTTAACAGAATTCAAATTTCTAAGATATACTCATATCCCATTCAACATAACTAAGATCAAAACAACCAACCAGATCAAGAAAAACAATACTCACTAACAAGATCAGTCAAGATTTGTAATAGTACTTGATGGTGAAGGTGATGCTGCTGAAGGTGAAGCTAACTTCGCTTCCAAAAAAGCTTCAAAACATTTTAGAACAACAATATATATTAAATTCCAATTAATGTACTAACAAGATATATTAAATTTCAGTTAAAACACAAGTTAATAAATTTTAAGAACATTACATTTTCCATAATCTTCAAATAGCTCAACATCATCCATGGCTTGTCGAAGCGAAATTTGCACTAAAGATTGAAGCCAATTTTGAGTACATATAAGAGATTGTACCATCTCAGGAGCAAGTGAACTACGGAATGGGTCTAGTATACGTCCTCCCGTACTAAATGCCGACTCAGAAGCCACAGTAGAAACAGGTACAGCCAACACATCTCGTGCTAGTCGAGATAGTATACTATACTTATTAGTATTATACTTCCACCAAGCCAGTATATTAAAAGTTTTGTCATTTTCCCCTTCAATATTCTCCATTAAGTATTTTGCAACCTCATCTACACACCCAACAGGTTGTTTTCCTTGCCTAAAAGCCTTGTATTGAGAGGCAATAAATCTATCTGGATCATCATCATCATCATCATCAACATCAACACTAACACCTTCCATCCTTGATATCTCACTCGCACTTTGTATAGACACATATGATGAATGAGTTGAATTATAATGCTCATACAAGCGTTTCAATACACTTTCCACAAGGTCAGTGATAACCTTAGCAGCATTCTCCCCATACAAATTTGATAAACAATAATTCAAATAATCTACCTTCTTTCGAGGATCAAGCACCACAGCAACATATAAAAGCACATTTCCCTTCTTTGATGAATCCTCCCCGCTCCCCCAATACTTGTCAAACTTCTCTTTCATTGTTTTTGCCATTGAGTACAAAAAATGGTCCTCACTCCTAGAAAAGAGATCTATCTTTCTTTTAATCATATATATCTCATCAAAGAAAGCATTTGATGTCACATACAAGGAACCTGAAAACCTCTTTGTGGCATTATAAAAAAGTTTCAAAAACTTAACAAATTTTCTACAAGTCTCCCAATCATCCTCATTTGGAGGTCTCCTATCATAGTTCCCATCCCGAAAATGTAAAATATATTCAAGATCTTCATATTCCATCCGCTTGAATGCATGTTCAAACTTTTCAGCATTTTCCAACATTTTATAGGTAGAGTTCCATCTAGTGGCCACATCTAAACATAGAATAGCCTTTGACTCTATTTTCATTTTCTCCACACACCTCTTGAAGGTTTGTAACCTATTTGGAGAGGCTTTCACATATCTAACCGCATGACGCACCCTATCAATGGACTTATTATGATGTTTTAAGCCATCGGTCACAATAAGATTCAGGATGTGAGCACAACACCTCACATGAACAAATTCATTCCCTAAAACAGTACCTTTCCACCTATTAGTAGCTTCTTTCAAGTAACTAATGGCTACATCATTTGAGGAAGCATTATCCACCGTCAAGGTGAAAATCCCCTCAATATTCCACTCTTCTAAACAAGATTCAACCATTTTGCCAATGGTTTTCCCCTTATGGTTATCAACAATACAAAAATTCAAAATTCTTTTATGTAACTTCCAATCATCATCTATAAAATGACAAGTAAGACACATGTAATTAAAATTTTGTATTGAAGTCCATGTGTCAGTGGTAAGGCAAAGCCTACGACCTCTCAAGGCATTTCTCAACTTATCCTTCTCTTCAAAATAAATCCGACTCACATCTTTAGCTACCGTGAAGCGAGATGGGATATTAAAATTAGGTTGGAAGACATTACAAAACCTTCTAAATCCTTGATTCTCTACAAACCTAAATGGAAGCTCATCCAATATGATCATTTCAGCAAGAACTTTTCTACCTACAACATTTGTAAAAGTCCTAGGCACTAGATTTCCCTCCTCTACATCCTTGGACAATGGGTCTTGTCCATCATGCAATTCATTATAAAGATATTCAGGACAAATGGGTGTATGGTTTTTTAAATTAGAAGTCCCATAAATTTTGCTATCAGCCATGTACTCCTTGCTACAATATATACATCTAGCCTTAGTTCTACCTTCCTCATCTATAAACTTCTCAAAGTGGTCCCAAGCCGTTGATGGTGATTTTCTTTTATTAGGATTAGAAGAAGATATCACCTGCGGTGGACGAGGAGGTCTCATGGTTGGTCTTGTAGTGGCAACATTAGGTTGTGTAGGCTCCATTGAATCCATGACCTAGTACCACACAAAACAAATCAATCATTAAACAATGCATTCACAAAAGAAAAACATAGAGATGTATATGTATAAAAGCATAATCATTTGTTTATAGTTCTATTAGAGCAGTAGCAACTATTACAATTCATTAAAAAAAAGAAAAAAAAAAGAAACTCAAGAACTCCAAACACTTCAACTGATAGAAATTTACATAATCAAAAAATGAGTCATGTTCAATGTCTTAGGCAGCCTACTGCAATGTCCTAATTCTACTTTTCTACGAGTCGTGCGTGGCAGTGTGGCAAAATGAAAGAGTAGAGATAATAGTTAATGATCTGGGTAACAGGACCACTCCCTCCTATGTTGCTTTCACTCCGATAGAGCGCTTGGTAGGTGATGCCGCCAAGATTCAGGTCGCCAGGAACCCCACCAACTCCATCTTTGGTAATCTTCAAAGTTTTTATTTTTATTTTATTTTTATTTTTTTAAGCACTTAGTGTTATACTCCTCCATTAATAATAATAAGGTTATTCGTGAAAATAACTTTGATCACATATATTGTTAGCTCATCGCATGAAAATAATAATTCCACATATAACATTAAAAAAATTCCACATATAAAAATTCAAAAGTTATATGTGGAATTATTTTTTAGATAAAGTTATATGTGGACCCAATCACAATTTAGATAAAGTTATATTTGGAATTTTGATCCCTTAGAATATACAAAATTCAGACATCTAATTTGATCCCTTAGAATAAATTGAGAAAATAAATCAATCTAAAAGTTTTAAGAGTATAATTGTATTTTTTTATTTTTTTTTTGGTATTCTTGTTAGTAAGAGATTTATATATCATAGATCAAAAAAAAAAAAAAAAGAGGTTTATCTAAATATACAAAATTCAAATCGTGAATGGTACAAAATGAAAACTGAGAGCTAAACAATACAAAATTTAGTAAGAGATTTATATTCTTGAATGCTACTTATTTTACTGAAAACTGAAAACTTATTGCTAAAAGTACTATAGCAAAATAATTTATAAGCTAACTGATTTTTTGGGCTGAAAGTACTGTAGCTTTAGTTGAACAGTAACATGAATAGTACAAAATAATTCATCTGCGTTTTTCATGTTTTTGTGGGGTTTGTGAACAATAACGTGGGACTCAGGAAATTTTCAGCCAAATGTGCAAAACTTGGATGCAAAACACTATCCAAACACTCACCTAATTTAACTTGTTAGAATAAACTGAGAAAACAAATCAATCTAAAAGTTTTAAGAGTATAACTACAATTTTTTTAAAAAAAAAATTTATTCTTCAAAGTGCTTAAAATTTGGGTTTATATTTTATAACCAAAGTTCAAAACACTGAGGATGCTTCAGCCTTTAGGGATTTAGTCCAGTATAAGAGCATTAAGTTTTTTAAAAATATATTAATTTATACAATTATGGGGCCCAATAATTGAATTTCCATGAGAAAAGACAAAAAGAAAGGTTAAATTACTACAAATTTTACTACAAAATGCTAATAATTTGATATGATAAGAATGTGATTAGTGCCACTGAAAAAGTAATAAATAATTATATAAATTGATTTTTTTGTGATGGTGATATATCATCTTATTTGACTAATATGGTAAAATTTGCAATATACGTAAAATTACTCAACAAGAAAAGAGACATAAATAGTGAAATGAGTGAAAATAATGAAAATGAAAAAGAAACTAGAAAAATGGATGAAAACCTGAGACAAAATAAAAGCTACTTTAAAAGAATAGTAAAATAGGTGAAAAAGTTAGGTTATGTTTGGTAACAATTTTTGTATTCTATTTTCAAAAACTTGTTTTTAAGAATATAAAGAAAAACATTTTTTTTATTTTATTTTTTTGTATTTTTGAAATCAAAAATATATTTGGTTAGTTGAATTTTTTTTTTAAAGAGTTTTTTAAGAAAAAAATAGAAAATACTATAATATGTTGTTACTAGAATTTGAACTCTAATACTAACTCATTAAATGAGACAAATTCATTAAATTAAATCTATGTTTTCATTGACTTTTGAAAAATAGAAACTAAAAACAGTTTTTTGCATGTTTTCAGTTTCTTTCACAAATTGAGTTTTGAGAACGATTTTTGTTTTCTGTTCATTTTGGGTCACCAAACAAGTTTTTTAGTCTAAAAAATATAAAATTGTTTTTGGAAATAGAAAATAGGGGGAAAAAAGTTACCAAACATACCCTTATATTCTTTGATATGTGAGGGAAGGTTTTTTTTTCCCCCTTTCTTTTTATGTTGGTATCATTGTCTATTTTTCTAGAGTGGGAGTCATTTATTTTCTATTTCTAACCATGTTAGGGAGGCAAACTACTTAAGTGCAGAAGAAATTGAATGAGTGGCAATTGGCCCCTCTCACCCTTGGCTCCACCTAGTCTCAATCTAATATATTAATTTATTTTTTATAGTTAGAAATAATATCAAACTATATTAGTTTAAATTAATTAAAATTCACCATTTTTTTTTATAAGTAAACAAATGGTACAACAAATTTCGAATAAATTAGGTTTGATCTTTTTTATAAATTATCTAATTAAATTTTATTTATTAGTACTTATTGAATTAATATGTATCATATATAAATAAACTTTCCCCTGGAGCATAGAGATAATTAGTATCCTAACACTAAACAAATTCTGATTTTAGGTTTAATAATTTCTAATTAAATTAGGAAAGATCCTTTCCACAAATTCTCTAATTTAACTTGTTATTTATTAATAGTACTTTTTTATTATTGAATATTAATAGTACTTATTAGTTGAATGTCTCATATATAAATTTTATTTATCAAAGTTTTCCATGCATTAATTGATCAAATTAGTGAATAATTTAAAGCAAAAATTGAACTTATTTTCCGGACGTTTCTAGTTATTCCTTTTACAAAATTAGTTTGCACTCAAATATTAGCCAAAAGATGCAGGGGTTATTCAACTTAATCGTTGTAATATGTTTGGATGAGCTTATTATTATTTTCCTTTTTATTTTATTTGAAATTAAATTACATAAAAATATATCTATACTTCTGTTCTTTAATAAAAATATAACTTTACTTTTTCTTCAAATGATAAATATATTACTATACTTTACCTAATTAATTAATTAATTAAAAAACCCCACAAAAAAACGAACTTGCCTGAATATCTTTTTTTTTGGTAAAAACTTACCTGAATATCACAATGTTTTATAGCACTCATATTCACCATTTTATAGGCGACAATCTCATTCAAATTCTACCACGCATGGTGTTAAAAGCTATCAATTACGGACAGTTTTGGCTTTATAAATTGTAGTGAATATGAGCTTAATTAAAGTTCTATGTTACAAATTTCAGACATATAGTATCGATTTAAATTAAAAAATTTCTAGGTCATTAGCAAGAGCTTAAGCTGCCAATTTTTTATGTTTTCTAATTATACTTATATATATATATATATATATATATATATATATATCTATGGACAAGAAATGAATAATTTATTTCTGCTCCTTAGAGCACCTGCATTAGATGTGGTAAATGTGCCAAATGCCAAATATTTGGCACATTTGGCACACCAAACACAAAAAATCCCCTTTATCAGATGTTCCAAATGCTATAATTTTTGTAACATGCTATAGTATCCTCATATATTTGCCACTATACGGACAGATGTGGCAAATGCTTTTATTATTTTTGAATTCCTCTTTCTTTCTCATCTCTCCATCAGTCTCACTCTCTCACCCCAATCCTCTCCTCTCTCTCACACCAATCCTTTCCTCTGAACCCCAAACCTCACTGCTCTTCCACGCCGACGTCGAATGGTTGAGGCAGTTGATGGGTTGCGGAGGATTTGGTTGAGGCAATTGGGCTGGGTGTCGGCAGAGGTGGGTTTCAATTAAGCTGTAACTAGGTGTCAGCGGAGAAGGGTTTTTGATTGAAGGCGGTTTTTTTTTTTTAGTGGGTTTTCAGTTAAAGGTGGGGCAGTTGAAGGTGAGTTTTCGGTGGAAGGGTTTTGGGGCGGTTGAAGGTGAGTTTTTGGTGGAAGGGTTTTCAGTTGAAGGTGAGTTTTTTTTTTGTTGGGCTTTCGGTTGAAGGTGGGTTTTCGGTGGAAGGGGCTTTCGGCTGAAGGTGAGTTTTCAGTTTAAGGTGGGGCTTTTGCTTTGGTTGTAGTATCAATGGGTGGTGGTGATGAAGGTTTTGGGTTGGTGATTGGTTGAGGCAGTTGATGGGTCGCGGAGGATTTCGCTGGGGTTTGGTTGGATTTGTTTGGGTTGGGGTTTGGCTGGGATTTGTTTGGGTCGTGGAGGATTTGATGGGTTGTTTGGGTTGGGGTTATGGTTGTTTGTTGTGGAATTTGGCTGGATTTGTTTGGGTTTTCTTTGAGTTGTGTTTTTGGTTGTGGAGGATGCGGTGGTTGTGTGGTGGTGGCTGTTGGTAACAGTGTGATGGTTGTTGATTGTGTTTGATGAGTTGTAAATATTATTTTAATGTATAGAATTGAATAATAAAACATCTGATAAATAGAATGTTGTAAAATGATGTGGTAAAATAATAAAGTAGACCTTTGGTGTGGCAAAATGGCATAAATTATGCCACAACTGCTATGGATACTCTTATGCTTTATTGCTGTCAAATCATTTTTTAATTCCTTAAAATGGTATTGTCATGTAGATGCGAAGCGATTGATTGGTAGGAGATTCAGTGATCCTTTAGTTCAAGAAGATATTAAGTTTTGGCCTTTCAAGGTCATTTGTGGTTTTCATGACAAGCCTATGATCGTTGTCAACTATAAGGGTGAAGAGAAGCACTTTTCTGCGGAAGAAATCTCATCTATGGTCCTTAGAATGATGCGTGAGATTGCCGAAACCTACCTGGGCACAACTGTGAAGAATGCGGTTGTTACTGTCCCCGCCTACTTCAATGACTCACAGCGTAAGGCTACAAAGGATGCTGGAGGCATTGCAGGCCTGAATGTCTTACGTATAATCAATGAACCAACTGCTGCAGCCATTGCTTATGGTCTAGACAAGATTGCAGATAGCAATGGCAAGAGAAATGTGTTGATTTTTGATTTGGGTGGTGGTACTGCGGATGTCTCACTACTTACCATTGAAAAGAGTGTCTTCCAAGTGAAGGCCGTTGCTGGTGACACTCACATTGGAGGTGAAGACTTTGATAACCGAGTGGTAAAGCACTTTGTTGAAATATTTAAGAGGCAACACAAGGTGGACATTAGTGGGAATTCCAGAGCTCTTAGAAGGTTGCGAACTGCTTGTGAGAAAGCAAAGAGGATTCTTTCTTCTGCAATTGAGACTAGCATTGAAGTTGATTCTTTATATAATGGTATTGATTTCTTTTCAACTATTACCCGTGCCAAATTTTCAGAACTCAATATGGATTTATTCAAGAAGTGCATCGCTATTGTGGAGAAGTGCTTGACTGATGCTAATATGGATAAGAGCTGCGTCCATGCTGTTGTTCTTTCGGGTGGTTCTTCCCGAATTCCCAAAGTGCAGCAGTTGTTGCAAGACTTCTTTGATGGGAAGGAGCTTTGCAAGAGCCTTAATCCGGATGAGGCTGTAGCTTATGGAGCAGCTGTTCAAGCTGCAATCTTGACTGGTATAAGAAATGAGAAACTGCAAGACCTCGTGCTCTTAGATGTCACCCCTCTGTCCCTTGGTGTAAGTGTTAAAGGAACGGAGATGAGTATTGTGATTCCAAGGAATACCGCCATTCCTACTGAGAAGGAGGGGTACTACACTGTCTCTGACAACCAAACTTCTGCATTAATCTCAATTTACGAGGGTGAAAGAGCAAGAACTTGTGATAACAACTTATTGGGACAATTTAATCTTTCTGGTATTCCTCCAGCACCCAGAGGTGTTGCTAGAATAAACGTTTGTTTTAATATTGACACTAATGGTATTTTGAATGTTTCTGCTAAGGAGATGACCACTGGTGTAACGGGGAATATCACCATCACTAATGATAAGGCAAGACTATCCAGTGAAGAGATTAACATAATGGTCCAGGACGCAGAGACATACAAGGCTGAAGATGATGAACACAGGAAGAAGGTCAAGGCTAAGGACGCTTTGGAGAGCTATACCTACAACATGAGGAATGCTATCAATAATGAGAAGATTGGCGCCAAGCTTGCCCCTAAAAGTAAGAAAGAAATTAAAGATGCTATTGAACAGGTGATTGAGTGGTTAGATGGCCTCCAGCTCGTGGATTCAGAAGAGTATGAGGGCAAGCTGAAAAAGCTTGAGAGCATCTGCAATCCCATCATTTAGAGAATTTATAGATAAAAAAAAAAAAATCGAGCAGCACCTCTCAACAGTGCAACATATGTTAGGCCACAAGTCGTGTTACTAGTGTGACTATTTCGACTTTATTTGTCCAGACCTTAAACTCTATTATTTTCTTTCTAATTTGTCCTTGGTTGAAAATTTTTGACTTAATTTCTGGTTTGTCATTTTTATGTCCACTGATATGGTTGGGCCTCAACCTGTCTAGCTCGAATGTGGATTAATCCCAGTAAAAGCCCCAGTTTGTTTGAATTTTAGAGTCTTAGATTAGATTAAGAAGCCATATGAATTGATAAATGGTTAGCTCTGACTCTGCTCATGGAGAGGATAAATTGCCCCTGTTACGTAGCCTTTGTGAAATGTAACCTGACCCTGAATTTATATTAAAAAAAAAAAAAAAAAAAAAAAATCTAGATTCAAGGATATGAGAATTTTCTTTATTGGTTTTGAGAGAAATAGTGGAGAGCAGCGGATCCTGAATCAATCCAGATACCAACACTGGGATTTCTATATTCTACCGGAAAGTCTAAGTGAGGATCATAAGTTTGTTTTGCCATAAAAGACAAGGAAGGAAACCTTAAAATTTCCCCTCCCCACGTTTTCCTTTGCAAGTTGCAACTCCACTTGAATATCCAGTAGTAATTGAAATAAGTTAATAAAAAGCAAACTGTGCCTCCGAAGACAGTTCTTCATGTACAATTTTGTGAAAATAAAAGATGCAATTTTTTTTTTTAATCACTGAAGAACACAGAAATTGATGTCGGAGCATCCTTATGCAGGTGCCGTTAGGTTTTAATTTGGTAAATGCCTTGTGACATATTAAGGGTTGTATTTCAATGTGTATAAGCAGTGTAATAGTCTTTTACAATATTTTTTTTGAAGAAATTGAAGACAAGCAAGCTTGCACAAGTAAGTTCTAGATTGCTCAAGCGATTATTATTCGAGAAACAGAAATTTCGTGTGACACTCACAGGCTATTCGCTTGAGCAAGTTTCTTGGGTTTTTTTTTCTTAGTGCAACTCGAAGACTATTTTTGAGTTTTTACAATATAAATCACATGTTGCGCGACCTTTAAAAAAAATGGTGGCCATACTGAGACCGATACCAGGGATAGAACTAGGAATTTGTCTCAGGACCACATATATTAATTAAAAAATTTTAATCATGTAGCATACAAAAATTAAATCTCAATATAAGATAGCATTGCTTTGTCAACAAGATTTTGTTTGCTTTGCAAAATAGTTTGAGTGAGGGAAGCCCCCATGAATTTTGCCAAAGATATTCTATGCATTGTAGTACATGCTTGCTATGCCTAAGGTGGATAACACCAAAATGTTTGCCACATGAGATTTTTAGTCCATGAATAGTGACTTACCAATGGGACCATGATATCATAAATCATTGAATCATATAAACATGCTGATTTAAAGTCTAATCAAGGCTAGCTATTCTTCTGAAAATGTATTAAGAGATTAGAAACTTCCTTGAGGACATGGCTTAGAAGGCTTAAGAACATCTCCACGCGTTGCTTTAGCTAAAAACCTTGCTCTTTTGGTGGATGCTCTTGATCTTATAATTTTTTTTTTTTTAATAACTTTGTAGCTATAATAAGCTGTCATTTTTTATAGTTTACTGTAGTTTGGATGCCAAATTTTTTAGCTTTAGCACCATGAATGCAACATGCATTTTGTTGTTTATGGTGCTAAAAATAACTTTTTAGCAAATTAAGAGCATCACTGTGAACGCTATTATATTAGAAATTTATATAATTCTTCAAATTTTTTATGTTTAAATGTAAATTAAAATGTTTGTTGTGAGTGTTTTTCTTTTTAACGGAAATGTTTGTTGTGTAATCATTATAGAAATTTTAGAAATTAAGAAGAAAAAGAATTAAAATTAACACATCACCTATATGTAAATTTATACATTTTAAATGTGGAAAATTATTGAATACTCACTACAACAAAGCTGACTTTTTTCAAGGTTCAAAATCCTTACATGTACAACCCTTAATATATAGGTTATTTAAGGGTCTCTTAACCCTTAAATTGATGTCGGAGCATCCTTATGCAGGTGCCGTTAGGTTTTAATTTGGTAAATGCCTTGTGACATATTAAGGGTTGTATTTCAATGTGTATAAGCAGTGTAATAGTCTTTTACAATATTTTTTTTGAAGAAATTGAAGACAAGCAAGCTTGCACAAGTAAGTTCTAGATTGCTCAAGCGATTATTATTCGAGAAACAGAAATTTCGTGTGACACTCACAGGCTATTCGCTTGAGCAAGTTTCTTGGGTTTTGTTTTCTTAGTGCAACTCGAAGACTATTTTTGAGTTTTTACAATATAAATCACATGTTGCGCGACCTTTAAAAAAAATGGTGGCCATACTGAGACCGATACCAGGGATAGAACTAGGAATTTGTCTCAGGACCACATATATTAATTAAAAAATTTTAATCATGTAAGAATAGGAAATATACAAAATTCAAAAAACAAGTAATATATGAAATTTTAAACTAATAATTTTTTCAAGTATTAGCAAAAGAGAAACAAAATAAAAGCCACAAATAACTATTTCTTAATACATTCCAACTCAATCATATAATATATTAAAATAGAACTCAATTTTTTTTCTTGAAAATCATTTATGATTATTTTTGTACAAATTTTGTAACAATTTCAATATTTGAAGACAAGCAAGATCGCTCAAGTAAGTTCTAGATTGCTTGACTGCTCGAGCAATCATTATTCGAGAAACAAAAATTTCATGTGACACTCATGGTCGCTCAAGCAAGTTTCTTTGATTTATTAAAATAGAACTCAATTTTTTTTCCTCAAAATCATTTATGATTATTTTTGTACAAGTTTTGCAACAATTTCAATTTTTGAAGACAAGCAAGCTTGCTCAAGTAAGTTCTAGATTGCTCAACAGCTCGAGCAATCATTATTCAAGAAACAAAAATTTCATGTGACACTCATGGTCGCTTGAGCAAGTTTCTCAGATTTTGTTTTCTTAGTACAAGTCGAAGACTATATTTGATTTTTTATAGTTTACACTTTGTGTGGGTCCTTTTTTTTGGACAGTACCCAAGCCCAAGTAGAAACAAGGATCTTGGGCCCTTTACTTGTTATTTGGTGGACTGGGCTTGGTTCATTGCAGTTAAGTGGGGGCTGATTACAAACCAAGTTATGTGCAAGTCATATAAAGCTCCTCAAGGCAAAAATGTGATTCCTCCTAAGTAATAAAATACCATTATAAGTGTTTTAGTGTCATAAAATGACCCTTTACTTTTATGAGATAAGTAAAATAAATATTCATAATATTCACAATGAGAAGGAGATTGAAATAGAGTATTTGAGGCTTATCTTTTATTGTGTGAACATTTAAAAGAATTCCTTCACTTGGTACTCCGAGCGTAATATCGTGGTACCCCGGACGTACTGATGTGGTACACCGGATGTACTAGGCTTGTAATCCCAAAATACTAATTCTTTGAACTATAAGATCTTTCTCACTGCTTATTATGCAATGGAGTTTTGTCCTTTCCCTTTACCTCTATAGGTCCTGCATAAGAACACACTATACAATACGCAAATCTTCAAGTAATTGTTAGTTTCTTAGATTAGGATATACATTTTAATACATATACATATATGTAAATAAATCTCATGAGAATGAGTTAGCCACGAGGATCCTGACCCCAATTCTCACAGACTTAGTACTTTTGCACAAGACTTGTGGGATTTGGAACTTAAGTCCAAGTGACTTTGTTTAGGCATTGCCTTCCAAGATAGTTGGAAGAGGAGGATTTTTGTGGGAGAGAGTGATATTTGATGTGTGCATGTTTTTGGCATATGTTTCTTTGGAGGTTAAGTGAGATTTTGAATAATCTCAAGGATATGGGATGAATTCCTACTCCTTGGCTTTCTCTCATGTTTTGTCCCTTTTTTCTTTCCCCTCCCTTGCTAGGCTTTTAAAACTCTAAGAATATATCTTTTGAACCTCTAAAATCACCCTTTGAATCCCCATTTTTCTCCCCCCCACCCTTTTGCTATGTCTTAGTGTTTCTTTTATAGTGGACATGGTCTGGTATCCCGGGTGAGGACATCCTTGGTCTGCTGGATAAAACCATGTCCTCTAGAACCTAAAAAGGTACATTGGGCAGAGGTTTAGCTTATTTAGGCAATTATAACTCAAAAAGGGATTTGGCTTTAGTTATAAATAAAAGATTCCTTCTTGGAAAGTCAAAGGAGAGGGTGGGCTGCTTAGTGTACTTGATGACAGCTTTAGTTGAAAATGACAATTGAGAGAAAATTGTGGGGAGGTGTCATGCACATAGGGGAACTGAGTTTTCCATTGGTTCATGCATTCCAAGCAAATATATGAACCAAGAGAAACCTTCGGGACCCTCCTTTCACCAGAAATCACTCCCCTACCGACCAAACCATTTCTCCCTTACTATCCACTCGGGATCCCACAGGCTTGGACCATGGTTACAAAGATAATACTTAGTTTTTGTTGGATTTTTAATGGCTTTTTGCATCTTGGTTTTCCCATGTGTTAGCCAAGGTCCTCTTCTCAAGGCTTCAAAAGGATACATCAAGGTCCTAGGGCCTTGATGCTCTTCTTGCTGCATATCCTCTAATCGAGATCCTTGCTGCATGTCCTCTGGCCTGATCGGGATCCTCTTCTTTTTTCTTTATTATTATTATTATTTCTTTCTTTTTTCCTTCTTTTTGGGACTTTGGGCCTTCATGGTCCTTCTTAACTTCATGAATTATGTCTTCTTTTGTTAAGACCCATGGTCTTTCTTTACTTTTCATGGAATGAGCTTCCTTGTGAAATTTTGGTCCTCAACATTAGCCCCCCGAGCTCGTGGGTTACCTGTAGCCCACGTGCGAGAAAATAAATTGTTCTTGGACACTTTCCTAGTTTGTAGAACCAATGTGTATATCAAACAATTCTTAAGGGAAACTCCAAAGGAATTTCTACACTTCCTTCATGGGATGAACTAACATGTTGCGAAAGATTAGAATTCACCTTCATGTTAGTATTAAGATGTAGATTGGTATTCAACAAATCAACTTTGTCAAACTAACAATGATATATGCAGATATATATGTATAACCAAATTATATTGGTATTGCATTTGATGCCAAGAGTATATTTCTAGCACTATTGTTTTTGCTAGCAATTCTAGGATATGCTTTTTTGAAAGTAGCATACAAAAATTAAATCTCAATATAAGATAGCATTGCTTTGTCAACAAGATTTTGTTTGCTTTGCAAAATAGTTTGAGTGAGGGAAGCCCCCATGAATTTTGCCAAAGATATTCTATGCATTGTAGTACATGCTTGCTATGCCTAAGGTGAATAACACCAAAATGTTTGCCACATGAGATTTTTAGTCCATGAATAGTGACATACCAATGGGACCATGATATCATAAATCATTGAATCATATAAACATGTTGATTTAAAGTCTAATCAAGGCTAGCTATTCTTCTCAAAATGTATTAAGAGATTAGAAACTTCCCTGAGGACATGGCTTAGAAGGCTTAAGAACATCTCCACGCCTTGCTTTAGCTAAAAACCTTGCTTTTTTGGTGGATGCTCTTGATCTTATAATTTTTTTTTTTTTTAATAACTTTGTAGCTATAATAAGCTGTCATTTTTTATAGTTTACTGTAGTTTGGATGCCAAATTTTTTAGCTTTAGCACCATGAATGCAGCATGCATTTTGTTGTTTATGGTGCTAAAAATAACTTTTTAGCAAATTAAGAGCGTCACTGTGAACGCTATTATATTAGAAATTTATATAATTCTTCAAATTTTTTATGTTTAAATGTAAATTAAAATGTTTGTTGTGAGTGTTTTTCTTTTTAACAGAAATGTTTGTTGTGTAATCATTATAGAAATTATAGAAATTAAGAAGAAAAAGAATTAAAATTAACACATCACCTATATGTAAATTTATACATTTTAAATGTGGAAAATTATTGAATACTCACTACAACAAAGCTTACTTTTTCCAAGGGTCAAAATCCTTACATGTACAACCCTTAATATATAAGGTTATTTAAGGGTCTCTTAACCCTCAAAATAAGATTTTCTTAAAAATAAAAATAAAAAAACCACAATCATGCACAAAAACCACATACTACAACTAAATATATCAAAAGTTCAATATATACAACCAAATAAAAATACATCGTCCAATGTATACAACCAAATACAAAAACATCAAAAGTCCAATGTACTATAACCAATCAACCCAGATAATTACAAGACAAAAATTAACATCCGAAAATAAGGATATTGTAAAGGTACTGAAAGAGCATGACCTTGGCACTAAATTCTTCTTTCGAAAGCCAGGAACCCATTTTCAACAAGGCAGCCAAAGCAAGGCAACAGCTGAACCAAATTCAAGTGCAGAAGCTAATAATGGAACTAACTGTATAAACAAGAAAACAAAAACATAAGCTGGCATTCAAAGACATTTTAGGTAGATATATAACATTAGAATTTCCATGTCACACTTTTTTCAGGACAATTGGACGAGGAAGCTGCTCTGCTAAATTTGGAAGCTTGTGGATAGGGTCGGCCCTAGGCCGAGGCCACTTAGGCCACCGCCTAGGGCCCCCTACTAGAGGAAGGCCCCAAATTTTGGGGGGGGGGGGGGGGAATTGATATATTTAAAAAAAAAAAAATGGAGATATAGAAAAAGAAATTAGTTTTATATTTTTCCTCTACTTTTCAGAAGTCCCAAAGAATTGAGTAATGTTAGAGATAATACAACTTTAAATTCATGGGTCTTACAAATAGAGTAATGATACAGTTATAAACTATTTTACAACATTTTTACAAATTGTTGTTATAACCAACTTCTTACTGGTTCTCATCTAGACCCATCGATAACATCACTTTTTTATTTATCTATAATCATTTACCACATCATCAGTTTGTAAAAGTTTTTTTAAAAGAATTTGTATCTCTAGCATTTTTCCTTACAAATATATGTTTCACTAATCACAAGAAATAATTCAGATAGGAAATGTTTGAAATATTATTAATTTTACTTGAAAACTTTACAAATAGATGTGGCAATTAATATGATATATGGACATCAATAACCTATTAAATGCATTTTTGAATTATTTTTTTTATTAGTGATACATCTTTGTAAGCCTAATGTTATAAAATTTATAATATCCCTAATATCATTAATTCAAATGCTTGTTTATTATCTTCTTGAGGTGTCATTAATCGCATTTATTTCTACATTGTTTGAAAGTTTTTTTTAGTAAAATTTGTTATAGTTTTAGCATTTTTTTTCCCCAAAAAAAAAAGCATATTACAAAATGAAAGGATTTCTACATCGTTTGAAAGTTTTTTTTAGTAAAATTTGTTATAGTTTTAGCATTTTTCCCCAAAAAAAAGCATATTACAAAATGAAAGGAATAGGTTTTTGTTAAAAAAAAAATTATGATATTAAATAGTAGTTAAATATTATTTAAGTGATAACAAAAAGACCCCATTTAATTATATCGCCTTAGGCTTCCAAATTTGTTGGGTTGCCCCTGCTTGTGGAAGAAGGTATCCTTTTCAACAGTTTCTTTTAAATTTAGAGTCTCCATAAAATATATTGTGTCCACTAGTTGTAACACCAGATGTCTCTAAGGGGCAACAGATGTAACTACAAAATAACACAACTAGACATGGCCGTGTTTTAAACGGGGCTATAGGACCTGGACTTGGGCCGCGGTTAAAAAGTGCAGCCATAGGACCGTCAGTCCTATAGTCACAGGTTTTAGGCCACATTAGAAAACGCGGTCTAAAAAAACGCAGCTATAGGCTATAGCCACGTTTTTTTGACATATAGCCGTGTTTTAAAAACGCGGCCATAGAACCTTTTTTTTGTAGTGCCACCAAGAGATCCATACTACATTAAATTCAACACACAGGTATATTATATTCAAAACGGATGAATTATATCCAACCTTTCCCGCTCCAGAAATAGGGTTAGTAGAGCATACCCACTTGACAAAGATCGAATAATAGTATTTAGAAACCGAAGCTGCCTATGAAGAAAACTACAGAGAAAGGGATAGTCCAAGCCATTATTGACAAGGTAAATTCATGGCACTATTTGTACTCCAACTTGTGCGTCCTATTTCCATATTGAGATTGCACATAATTTTGTAGATCGTAAGAAAAATGCTTGCATCATGAACTGAAGCAGAGATGCGAATTAAAGTAAACACATGCTCAAAATTTTCCTGACAAATTTTTCCTCACAAAACAAGCATATTAGTATGGTCATTCATTGGCAAATTCTTGGTATATTTCTATATATGAGTAGCCAAGTGGCCATTTCTCCATTTACTGCCGCATTAAGCAAAAACTTGGGAACAATCAGTCCCATGAACCATCAAATTCATTTGGTGCATGTGGCCAAAACTTGGAGGTGGTAGAAATTCAAAATAATCTAGGTATCCATCATTTAGTTAGCACTTTGAAACTACTTCTATTGCTTCTAAAAGACAAAATTTTGCCTTTGGCACTTATAAACCAGTATTGTAGTTCTAAGAATGCAATTTCTTATTTGCTGAGATTGAATACAATTCCACAACAAAGAACTTTGATATTCAATATAATTACTAATAATCAAGGAAAGAGGAAGGTTTATAAAAACAAAAAACCTCAGAAATTCTTGAGAGTTATGAGAGTCATATCAGGAACTAGACAACATAAATCACACAAAAGAAATCTATATGTTTTGTTCTAGTAGCTCAACTATTGTATTGACAATGTTACTAATACTCCACATTGTAAGCATTCACAAAACCAAACACAACTGTAACAGATATAAAATACTCAAAAATATATAAATATATATATATATATATTTATAATCTCATTTCAAGCACTAAAGGGAGATTTAAGAGGGATATAGCAACAAAAAACTTCAACAACAAAAAAAAAAAAAAGACACACCTGATTAGTTGGGATACTCACTCTTTAGTGCATAAGCATAACAATCAAACTCAGCTATGAATGGTTAGAGAAAAAAAAAAAAAACATTTTTTTTTGCAAAAACCAGTCCTAATTAACCAACCATACTGCAACAATAGTAAAAAAATTAAAAAAAAATTAAAAAATTAGTAAAATGGCTGGCTGTAATCATGCAGAATCAATTCAAGCATCAGAAGCTTAATCGCAGGAAATTCGTGAAATGTTAAATTGTATAAACAAACACAGTAAAGTCTCCTAGATTTAAACAAAGTCTAGATGATCTAATTAAATAATTATTTGAATTTCGTAATTAATTAAAAAGGGGGGGGGGGAGTGTAATTTACATCAATTTATTATTGATTAGATCAATTATGTAACTATAATCAACGTTTCTTGGACTCCTCAAAATCAACCAGACAATGCATGGCAAATTGACTTATAGTAGGTGATACTAAAGCCAAAAATTCCTGTTTAATGTAAATTTTAATAAATTTAGATATCCACTTCCTCAAGACAGTCAAATTCTACCATTGGATTGATGTGACAGTGATCCTTCCTGCAAATTCAAAGCTCCTTATAATACAAGTTCAGGCAACAAAGGAATGAGATGTGGCATATTGGGTTTTGGCATACAAGTTTAGACAATTTTAACAAGTGGTTTAAAACTTTTATCAAGAGAAACAACAAAAAATACCCAAAAATTCCAGCCAATGGCTACAAAAAGTCAGTCCCATAAATCCTTGTGAAACATACCTTATAACACAAATTAGTACTTTGCCCTACTTTAGACATCTTCACTAGAAAAAAGAGGCCATAGAATGAATCAATTAGAAGGAAAACATAAAAGAAAAGTAGCAGGATCTACCAAAACACAACCAGAACAAACAACATAAACAAACTTCAAGCAATTAAACAGAATAACTGTTCGCTCATCAAATATGCATGCAAAAAGCCATGTTTAGTCCCACTTTATTGTTTGGAGAAGGTGCCAATTGGTTATGGTTTCTACACTAGGACAGATGAAAGTCACTGAAAGTAAGAAATAGAAGAGAAATTGCTACATAGAATAAAGAAGGGATCATATATAGGAATAACACCATCTGCAATCTGCAGCTTGCGCAACTCAGTAGCAGTAATCCTTAGTGTCTCAACTGCCTGCACAAAACAAACTTTTAATAGATTAAAATTAAATTAACAACAGGTAGAAAATCCTAAGAGTGAATGCTGTATAAACCTGTGGAGCCGCTAAGGCACTCTTCCACAAGATTGCCGAGCATGCTTCTGGACTGAACCATGACAAGAATAGAGCCACCACCCCCCCCCCCCCAAAAAAAAAAAAAAAACAGATGAGAACGTAGGGATTTAACATATTAAAACAATTTGCAAAAACTGAGTTAGGAAGGACTTGTATCCATAATGGGAAAGAAAAAAAGAAGATTGCATCACATAATCCAATGTATGGTTGTGTGGCCACATAAAACTAAAGATGAAACTATTTTGTTATAAGGCAGGACCATTAAACAACATAAACATTACTTCATTTAGTAAAAATAGCTCTTTGCCCATCTCAAATTGAGAATCAAAATGGAGAACTATGCTAGCAACTTTTAATGCTTATAAGGAGACTCAGCTCATTTAACAAATGACTATATTATCAATAGCAAATGGATATATTCAGCAACCTCACAAGCAATTATTACAAATGACACTTTTTGAATCTAAGTACATTTTTGTATAGCATTAATCCATAGTAATTACTTTTAATTTTAAGGTAAAGGTATGCTTTATGAGAACTTGGAAGTCATCATTTAAATGTCAAATTGCCCATATCTGCAATCAAAATTTTAACTTAGATGGAAGGTCTTATTCCCATTACCCACATCCTCAAATGGTGAATTTTCCAGCACTACAGGAAGTTTTACAAGTTTATAATGCATCAATATGATGCATTGACACCATGCAATAACTACATTGAGTTAATACTTGCATCAATAAGAATGCAAGGTTTGTATTCATTGGAACAGAACAATAACAAATATAAGGCAAAAATAGATTACCAATTCCAAGCTACATAACTTGAAAATGAATTTATAAAATTCATAAGCTCTAGTAAACATTATAATAAAAAAAAAAAAAAAATGAGTGTAAAAATCTCTGCAATGTAAAGAAGCTAAACAGAGCGTTGAATTGCAATGACCCAAACCAAGCAAAAATTAAATTGATACTATTGACAAACCAATGCTCGTTTCCACAGGAAACCTAAAATTAACAAACACAGCAACACAAAAAAAACCTCAAAGATCCAACCCATACTTAAATTGATATTATTGAAATACTACACCATTTACACTTACCAACTCCTTTTTAAGCATTTCTTCAATATAATATGTTCAAACCCCATACATCCAACCCATACTTTAGATTCCAAAGGACAGGTATGTAATTCCATTTCCAAAGTATCCAAACCCTAGCCCCAATTTATATTATTGGCGAGGAAGAGAAATATCAATGGAGAGAATGAGAGAGAGAAAACAAGAGAGAATACCAAAATTCCTTTGCAAAGTTCTACTAGGTAATTTTCAAATTCAATTTTTTTCTCGGGAAGCAAACACAGAGAGAGAGAGAGAGAGAGAGAGAGAGAGAGAGAGAGAGAGAGAGAGAGAGAGAGAGCAGTAATAGAACAAAGGGGCGAAGGAGAGGGCTCTGACTAGCAATAGCTGATTGTTGTCGGAGATAGGATCGCCAACCATTGCTCCTTAACCTATCGTCGGAGAAGAGATGAGCTCCAAGAGAGAGAGAGAGAGAGAGAGAGAGAATTTTCTAAGAGTTCTCTTTTAGTTTGGAAGATGGTTGAACAAAATGAAAATGGGTTTTCAAAGAGAGTGAGCAAAGACTTTATTCAAAAATTGGTTTTCTGAATTCTAAGTTTGTGAGTGAGAGAGAGAGACTTTATTCCTAGGGTTGAAATATTTGGATATCTTTTATTAAGGGTTGTGTTAGAATTCCGTTGAAGAATGTAAAAATTTAGAGGCAACAATTATGCGGGATTTTAGTGTTTTAGTTTATTTCAAGAGTTTTAATGACCATTGTAACAAGATTAGTCATATTTTAATTAGCGTGCCAGTTTTTAACGTTTGTTTCAACCATTTTCACTAAACCCTTGGAAAAAGTGGGTTGAAACAAGTCATGTTTTTTTGTATTGACTCCAGGAGTATCATAAATGTGTATTCTCTACTCTCACATGAATTATAAGTCCTACCATGAATTTAATTAGTGGGACCCACAATTATGTTAGAGAGAAATATACATTTATGGTATTCTCAAAATACTCAATAATTACCCTTTTAAATGTAGGACTTGTTTATATATTTAAGACCTCTTTTTTTTTTTTTTTTTTCATCATAAGTTGAAAGGAGGAAAAAAGTTTTTTCTCCTCTCCGTAGGAGTGCTCCTTCTCGCTATGGGTGAGACTTTCTTACACTACTTCGGTGGGCGTGGTGGTCATGGATTCTAATTTCCTTGATAAGCTTAGTAAGATATCACTCACCGAGGATGAGGAACTAGATATTGCTGTGCAGATTACCCATCATAAAGAAATCCTTGAGGAATGCTCCCTTAGCATGCTTGGACGATTTCTGAGTGATAAACCGATTAATATTAGGGCGGCAGAGAACCTGCTGTGCTTAGTGTGGCAAATGGGGAATGATCTTAAGATTGTGGAGGTGGATGAAGGGCTACTTCAATTCAAGTTTTCTTTAGAGACCCAACTGAAGTGGGTCGTTGATAACGGACCTTAGTGCTTTGATAATCATCTCTTAGTACTTTAGCGATGGGAGAAAGGATTATCGGTGATAAATGTCTCTTTCCCTAGTATACAACTATAGGTTCAGGTGTGGGGTTTGCCCTTCGACCTAATGAACGACGAGGCAGGGAAGGAGATTGGAAGCGGGTTGGGTGAGGTTTGGACGTGGATGTTAAGGCCATAAACTTTGAACGGGCATGCTTTCTCCGAGTTAGGATTGACATTCCACTGGACAAACCTCTGATGCAGCGGGCTCCAGTTTTTAGTCCTAAGGGTGATAGGACATGGGTCGCCTTCAAGTATGAGCAGATAGTAGGACTGTGCTTCTCATGTGGATGATCCGGGCATGAGTTGAAGGGTTGTCCTTATTGACGATCGTCACAAAACCCAATGGATAGCAAGTATACTCTATACGGCAACTGGATGAAGGCTAGTGGTTGACGAAGCATGGAGGTACCACAAGTCCATGAACGTAACACACTGCAACAGCAGCACGAGGGTGGTGATGGCACACATAGTAGGGCTTCGTCTCCCTCTGAACATACTAAGTTGCTGACTAGGACTGAGACCACAAGCTGAGCATGTGCAGCGGAATCCTTGGAGGGGAATAATTGCATGAACCCAAATATAGGGGGTGGGGATCCTAGTGGGCCCAAGCCACAATTAATAGGCACTGATTTGTCATAGTTTAATGCTCCAGAGAGTAATGAAGAGGAAATAAACAATATCTGTGTGATCAAACCCATGACTTTAGACCAATGCCATTTTGGGATAGTTGACAAACACAAACTCATAGGTGGGGAGCATGTTATTGGTGATGATAGTGAGACATGCAAAGTAAACCATGTGAGCAAGAAAACTCACTCCCAACATGTGCAACCTAGGTGGAAGCGAATAGAACTTATATAGGAAAATGATGGGATGAACTGTAAGGATGGGATGTTTGATAAAGTGGGAGACAAGAGATTGCATGAAAGTGTTTCAGTGGAGCTTGAACTCAATGTTACTAAGGATGGAAAACATATCAAAACTGGGGTGGACCTTACTTATATGGAAGCATCAATGATGGAGGCTGCAATGTAGCCCTGCCGAGCACAATGATCATCATTAGCTGCAACTATCGGGGGATTGGGAACCAACGTGCAGTGGGTGTACTCACTAAGTTAGTGAGAAAAAAAGGATCCACCATTTTGTTTCTTATGGAGATAAAGCGGTCTATAGCAGAGATGCGAAAACTATGTTTTTACTTGAACTTCCAATCAGCGCTGGCTAGTCCAAGTGACAGATGTAGTGGAGGGTTGGGTATGTTTTGGAAGTTAACATGCAACCTGCACATTTAGACCTTCTCGCCAAACCATATTGATGCACATATATTACCTGATAGCCAACAACCATGAGGATTACTGGTTTCTATGGTAGATTGGAGGGACACCGTAAGCATGAGTTGTGGCAACTCCTTAGACACTTACATGCAAGATCCTCACTGCCATGGGTTTGCATTGGTGACTTTAATAAAGTACTTCACTCTTCAGAGAAGCATAGTGGTCTTCCTAAACAACTGTCACCAATGCTAGCATTCAAGGAGTCGCTTCTTCACTGTGAGTTGATGGACCTCAGATTCCATGGTTATCCATTTACTTGGCGGAATGGTCGACCAGGCACAGTATTTGTGGAGATACGTTTGGATAGAGTGTGTGCCAACACAGTTTGGCAGGCTTTGTTTCATACAACTAACATACTCTGATCATGATCTTATACTCATAAACACCCAATATTCTGTCCAGCAGGTTCGGCCATGGCGTAAGCAGCTTCACAGGTTTGAGGAAAGATGGGCGACTCATGAAGGGTGTAAGGAAAAAATCAAGGAAGCATGGTCCTAGCACATGCCTAATGGTAGCCTTATGTTTCGACTGTTTGAGGAGATTAAGTTTTGTCGAATGTAGCTAGTTGCTTGGAGCCGAGAGGTCTTTGGGAACACAGGACACCAGTTGGACGAAAAATAGAAGGTACTAGAGGAGTTGATCAATACAGGCTATGGCAACAACCTGGACCAGATCAACCAAGTGCGAGATGATATTAATGACTTGTTACACCATGAGAAGGTGTTTTGGAGGCAAAGATCAAGAGCCATATGGCTCCCAGCAGGGGATAAAAATACCAAGTTTTTCCACAAATGAGCAAGCCAAAGAAGACGAAAAAAATCATATTGAGGGCTCAATGGATGAAAATGGGAGTTGAAGTTCAGATGAGTAGCAAATAGGTGGTATAGCAGAGAGGTACTTCTAGGGGATTTTCTCCACATCACACCCGACCAATGTAGAGGAAGTTCTAACCTCGATAGA